>NC_067142.1:17622606-17900106 GCF_903995435.1 Acomys russatus
TATCTTTGTCTTTCTCTCTGTCCTCTATCTTTCTCTCTCTCTCTCTGCGTGTGTGTGTGTGTGTGTTGTGTGTGTGTGTGTGTGTGTGTGTTTAGTGATTTTTAAAAAGCTGAAGTTCCAGGGATTGGGGAGATAGCTTAGTGCTTCCCTGCAAGCATGGAGACCTTAGCTAAAGGCCCCAACCTACATTTTAAAAGTCAGCTGTGGTAATGCATGCTTGTAATTCCAGGACCACAAAGGAGTAAATGGGGAGCTCCTGGGGCTCACTGGCCAGCCAGCTTAGCCAAACCAGCAAGCTCCAGGTAATGATGAATTTGGTCTCAAAACTGTGATGAATGGGTACCTGAGGAACAATACCTAAGGTTGATCTTTGGCCTCAACACACATGTGCACATGAACACACACACAACAAAATCCTGAGACTCTACCTGTCATGATACATGCCTTAGACAGTGCATCTAAAATTCAAGTATAGCACACCCCCAGTACACCACCCTCTTCACAACCAGTTTCACTTGGGAATCATCTGCAGCTTAGAGGAAAGGCGTGCATATTCATAACTTTTCTCCTTGCTGTGAGAAAATACCTAACAGAAGAACAAGGAAAAGAACAACGAATGGGGGCTGGAGAGATGGCTTAGAGGTTAAGAGCACTGTCTGCTTTTCCGAAGGTCCCGAGTTCAATTCCCAGCAACCACATGGTGGTTTGCAACCACCTATAATGAGATCTGGTGACTTCTTGTGGTGGACAGGCACACGTGTGGACAGAATACTGTGTAAATAATAAATTAATCTTTAAAAAAAAGAAGAAGAATGAATGTGTTTGGGCTCTTGATTTTGGAGGGTTTTTTTTATCATGGAGGGGAGGCTATTGTGGGGTAGAATAGTTCACATCATAGCAGTTGGGGAAAAAACAGATGGAAAGATGGGACCAGAAATAACCTTCACAGCCCCACCCCCACTGTGCCATACTTCTTCCAGCTAGACCCTTGCTCCCAAGGTTTTCATAGCCTCAGCAAATGGAGCCACCAGCTAAGGAACAAAAGTTCAACAACTGAACCTGTGGCAAACATTTCAGTGTTCAAATCAATGTAACCCCTGTATCTCCTAACATAGATATTGTATGTTTACATTGCACCTCTGATGCCTACTCCAAGAGAATGCTGGCTTTCCTAGAGAAAGTAACTGCTTTAAGATGATACCTAATAAGAGGGGATATCATGAGGATTTACTCAGACCTTCCTGCCATAAGAACACATATTCCATTGGCCAGTGTGGATTGCTAAGTCTGTTAAAATTCAGAAATGGGGTCCCTGAACACAGCATAAGTCCATGAACTTGACTTATAAAACACAGGCTTCCGGGATCTCCAGGCATTAGTAATCCATAAAAACCAGCACTGAGTACCCCTGATGGATGAATATGTACTTTTATGTCACATATACATAGGCATCCTAGCAAACAGACACAAAAATAATTCAAAAGTTTATCATGAGGGTCTGTGACCTGGAAGCAGAATCTCAAGTAGGCCACGTTCCTTCTTGTAGATTCTGCAATAAAGCCTTTCTGCTTAAAATTTCCAACTTCCAAGGGCTACCTGAATCATTAGTTCCATCCTCCAAGTCAACGGCATGTCTCTACCTAATTAATCTCCCTAGAAGCTGAAAAATACAGGAGAAGGTGGAGACATCAGAAGCTAGAAGTGTGAAGGATATTCTCATGAAGCTAAGCCCACTCTCTGTCGCTAAGAGCTGTTGGGCTGCCACTGGCAACTGAAGAAGAGTCAACGGAGTAGTGAATGAAGACAGAGGATAAACCACTGCAGGGTGTGATGTAGGAGTCAAAAGAGACAGGGAGTAAGACATGTCCACTCCTAGTCTCCTTAAAGCACTTGCCAGGGGTCAACCCTAGGAGGGAGACATTGGCACTGCAGAAGAACAGTCTGCAAAGACCCATCTACATGTACCAGAATTAAGAATAATACGCTGGGAGCTCAGGGGACAAGAGCTTACCGTGTTCTATGCCTGCTGCCAATCTCTCTCTCTCTCTCTCTCTCTCTCTCTCTCTCTCTCTCTCTCTCTCTGTGTGTGTGTGTGTGTGTGTGTGTGTGTGTGTGTATGTGTTCATACATGTGTAGGTACATATTGAGGGGTGCAGACCAGAGGCCAACCTCAGATGTCCTTATCAGGTATCACACACTTTGGGACAGGGTCTCTCATTGGCCTAGAACTCAACAAGTATACAAGGCTGATTGGACAGGAATCTCCAATGGTCTACTTGCCTCTGCTTCCCCTGTGCTGAGATTATAAGTGCATGCCACCACAGTAAGATTTTACAGGAGTACTAAAGAAGGAACTCATGTCCTCAACCTTGAAAAGCAAGCATTTTACCAACTGAAGTCCCTTCTCCACTTCCAGTTAAGAAAATCATTATAACTTATCAATTGAGCAGGTCTACTTAGTCCCTTGGGGGAAACGGGTACTAAGAGATAGATGTTAAGGAAACCTTCCAAACACCACCTTCCTGAGAGATATCAGGACTGAGTTCTAATGTTCCTTTATTCTTTTCTCTATGACTTGGATGGCCAATTCTGAATGCACAGGCCAATCGCCTGGGAGAGCACAGGATAGAACAGATATAACCATGCAAAAGGGGAGGAGAGTCACTCCAGCAAAGGCAAATGACTGTAGGACTTCAAAATCCTGATCAAGTCCTGTCCCTGCAGAATCAGAGAGAAGGAAACCTGACCCATCAGCTAGGCTCATCCCTACCTACCCAGTGCTCTTCTCTTCACAGTGATCAGCCTGCTTGTAACCAGCTCCTGTGGGCATGACTGCCTTGGCTGCGACTACCGGCAGCCACTACAATCCCTTCAGTGAAAGCAAGGCCCTGCCCTCCACTGCTTGTCTTCATTGAAAGATAAGACATACAAACCCTAGTGGTTACTTTCCTGTGAATGTGAAAAAAAAAAAAAAAAACCAATCTGACCAAAAGCAATTTATGAAAGTGAGTGGTTTACTTCATCATCAGGTTGTCTATAATTGAAGGATACCAAGACAGAAAGTTGAATCAAAAACTATGGAGGAATGCTACTTACTGGCCCACTCACTGGCTCCTGCTTAGCTTGTTTTATTATAGAGCCAGGGCCCAATTGCCAGGAGATGGTAGTTCTCACAGTGGGCTGAGCCTTCTCACATGATTCATCAGTCAAGATAATATCGCACAGACATGGCCACAGGACAATTTGATCAAGGCATTTCCTTGGTTGGGGCTCCCTCTTCCTAAAAGATTCTAGGCTGTGCCAAATTGAAAATGAACACTAATCAGTATACAAACCAAACAAAAAAAAATCACAACACCACATCCTCAAAAGATAATTCATATTCTTTGTAAAGTGTTGAGATCTATTTTCTTTTTACCACAAGGTCACAAGAATCCCAGGCTTTCCTCACAATCACTATATAACTGAGTATGACCTTGAACTTCCAATCTTCCAGTCTGTACCTCCCTCATACTAGGATTCCAGGTATGCACCACCATGCCAGGTTTATCCATGTTTATCAAACCCAAGACTTGGTGTATGCTAATGGGCAGTTTCCAAACTGAGTGACATTCCCAGCCCAAGGAAGAATTTCTAATATTCTGCACTATCCTTAGAGGGTAAACTGCATCTTCTTGTGAGAATATTTGAGTGGGTCACCTGAATGTCTCAAGACACCACACAGGAGAGAGCACACTGAATCCTAAATGGAACCATACATCTTCTTCTGAGTTTATTGTAAAGAAGCTGTGCTGCCGTGTACATGCATATAAAAGTCCAGAAGCCCTACATAGTATAGAGACAAGAGCATCTGCAAAACAGCCTCTTTAAGTACCAGATGCTAAATGCACCCACAACAATTGGTTATCCTTACAAGCGGCAACAGGACTCCCAACAGGCCTAGAACAACAAAATTAATGAATTGGAAAGCAAGAATCTAATGTATGAGCTCTCAAAATTCCGCAGGCTGGAAGACTCATGGAGCTCATTATGTAAGTCAGTGATGGGGTATAAGGGATATGAGGCAGCCAGGAGGACTCCAACGGGAACATGGTGAGGACAGAAGAACAGCGGGAAAAACAGAGACAACTGGTCAACCCAGATCAGCTCCTCCAACGAGGTAAAACTCCATTTCCAATGTGAAGCTTGTTTGAGTTTCAATAAAACAAATAGTATTTACACAAACAGACTCCACATACACATACAAAAAAAAATGGCATAATGAGAAAGCAAAACAGCAGAATTATATCCAGTTTACACACTTAACAGTTAAATCATTTCATATTGAATTCAGGTTTCATGGCCCATTAATGGTCTAGAGGGAGAATTCTCAGGGATACTTCTAGACTAATGAGTGTTTTGCAAATTGTTTTCTAACATATTTGTTCTTTTTTTTTTTTCTCATGGGTATAATAAGAACCTTTGGTTTATGGAATTTGGCCATACACTTGAGAAACAACAATGTCTATTTTAATTGAACCTAATTTATTTTTATTAGCAGAAGATGTTGGTGCTTTGTGTCTTTGAGATACATTCTTGACATTGATAAACAAATGATGTAATCAGTCAAACTATTACAGCCTCCTACACAAGTCTCTACATGTCTTTCAAATACCCTATGAATAATGTTCCTTGCCTTGTACATAAAGATGTGGGTATATTTTTGTGGCTCCAACAGGGAAAAAGAACTGACAGAGAAGTCTGTGTCATCTACCAATTCCCTTCTCCATACACACACTCTAAAAGGAAGAGCACAGCATACCACTAGAAATCTTCTGCCTAACCAGGGCCACAGATAACAACACACCAGACCTTCCTTGTCCTTAGATGGCAAAGTCTTCTAGGAACTCTCCCCTGCAGCCATCAGGAAGGCATTAAAGCAATTATTTACAAGTCCTGTTGGAAAAAACAACTGAAAATGTGGCTTGGAGAAACTCTCTTGTAAAGGATTTGCCTTAACTAGTTAGATATATACTTAATTTATAAATATATGGATATAATAGCCATATTACTTTTCTCATTGCTCTGACATAAATGTGCTAAGAAAGGAAAGTTTTGCATTGGATTACAAATTAAAAGTGCAGTCCATCATTGCAGAGAAGTCATGATGGAAGATGCTTATGGCAGCTAGTCACATTGACTAAAGATAATGGGTGCTGATGCTCAAAATCACTTACTCCTTCTGATTCAGTCTAAGATCTCTGCCCATTGCATGGTGATCTATATATTTAGGGTGAGTCTTTCATGCTCAGTTAAGTCATTCTGAATAAAACCAGACATACTAAGACATGTGATTCCAAACTGATTCTAAATTATCTCATATTGACAGAGATTTGCCATCACAGGTGCCAATAAGTTGTTTAATTTGCTCATCAGTGAAAGGTGGTTTGTCAATGTGCCTACTGTTGGAAATCAACATATGAAACCTATTGATTAAGTATGCTTTTTACACTGAATTCTATTCTATGCTCTAGACCTCAGAAAAATCAAAGCAGACACTCCAGGTGCTAATCAGGCTACCTTCTCAGGTGTGGAGACTAACAAACTTATGAGTAAGCATAACATGGCAAGTAGCAATAAGTGCCCTGAAACAAATTAAACATCATAGAGAAGAAAGTGGAGGGAAGAAAAGAAATAAAGCTCTTTCTTACTTTAAAAATCACTAAGAGGTACAAAAAGAAACCTATTAATACCCAGGAGAAAATGCAGTGTGAAGAGAAAGGAAAAAAGAAGATAAGGGAGAAAAAGAAAAGAGGAAGGCAGGGAAAACGGTGGAAGGACAGAGAAAAATGAGGAGAAAAAAGGAAATGTGTAGCAATTTCCTCCCAACTAAAACATTCCATCTAAGAGAGAGGCTCATCAAAATACTTCATAATGCTCAAGAAGGTCCTGAATTGACAAAATTGACAATGACCTCCCCCAGTGCTGTAAGAAGTGATGGTTGATGGGGAAAAAAAATGCTGACTTTCTGGGTTTTCTGTATGTCTTGCAGAGAGCTTTAGGAATGTAGTATTTGTGAACTGTCACTCAAACTGGTGTGACCTTTTCAGTACTTGCAGCTTCCTTTATGTCATAGTAATAACCCCAGTAAGCCCATCAGTTTGTCAAGATGGACTTCAATGGAGTTGTTTCTTTGGTTTGTGGTTTTTCCCCTATGTGGAAAGAGACAGAGACAGAAATAGAGACAAAGACACAGAGATAGAGACAGAGGAGAAAGAGAGAGAGTGACAGAGAGAGACAGAGAGACAGAGAGACAGAGAGAAAGAGAGAGAGAGAGAGAGAGAGAGAGAGAGAGAGAGAGAGAGAGAGAGAGAGAGAGAGAGCACAAAGGCCATGAAAGACTCACTAAATAACTAGTACTTAGTCTTCAAAGCAATGGACAGCTTATAGATAGCCTGGATTGGCTTAGAGTGTGACGAAAAAGGTCCCCATGACAACTGACTGAAAGAAGATTTGCAAGAGTAGTATGGAACAAACAATGGGGCTGTGGTCATCCCCGTTAATGAAAGGACCTAGGACATAGCAGAGTGCACTTAATGGGATCCAACTCAGATACCTGGAAACGCTCCCAAACAGGAGTGAAGAATGAAAATCGTCACCATCTGACTAAAGCATACCAGCTTTAGTTGTCATATTTTCTCATGTAAGTGAAATCCTATCCCCCCACAGGACCAGTCTTACCTCCTGGCCTCATGGCATCCATCTCATTTTGTCACCAAAGCTAGGTGACATATCCCCCAACCTACACAACACTCTCGAGACCCTGGTCTCTATATGAGTGTGTACATGTGTATAAGCTATGTTCTGGAGTCAGCAGAGGTCAGAAGAGGTGCTGGGTTCCTGCAATTCTAGTTACAAAGACTTGTGTAACATCATTTAGGTGCTGAGAACCAAACCTAGGCCCTCTACAAGAGCAGTAAATGCTCTTAACCATTGAGCTATCTCTCTAGCCCTTACGGTTTTTTGTTTGTATATTTGTTTGGTTTGGTTTGGTTTTTTCCAATAAAGGTTTGTGTAGCCTTGGCTGTCCTGTACTCATTTTGTAGACCAGGCTGGCCTCAAAGTCACAGCGATCCACTTGCCTCTGCCTCCCTGAGTGCTGGGATTAAAGGCATGTGCCACCAAGCCTAGAGCCTCAAGTTTTAAATACTCATTTCCTTAGATTTTTTTTTGTCACCCAACAACTCTTGAGGCCAGTGGGACTTTCAGCACAACCTCCATTGACCATGATATTCTGAGAACAGGACAAGTGTTTTATTTTCTTAGGACTGGTTTACTTGATATTCCTCCAGCCTCAAGTGAACCACAGCCCCCTCTGTCTCTCAGCATCCTCTCAAAAAATGCCTTTTCTGCTTGTGCAGTTCCAAGTACCCCATGCCTGCCTTCCCTGTGCCTTGTTTTGTTTCTTTGACACGAGATTGTCTAGAAGGTAGATATTATGGGTCTCCTTATCCAGGTCTTCATCATCTCTACTTCCTCATGCCTGCCCTGTGTCGCATCTTGTGGTATCACTATAGTAGAGAAGTTTCTCTGATCGTGAACCCAACAGTAGTCTTGTTTCTTGTGGTCCTGAAAGAGAATTTGACAGGACACATTAAAAGATCAAGCAGTCAGGAACTTAATGAGACCAAGAAAGGAACTAGAATACACCATTTAGGGGGAGAGGAGGCCCAAATGAGCAGCAATGGCTTTGACCTTGGTGTGCAAGGGGATCATACTTTTCCCTCTCCTCCCGTTAACTCCTCCCTTGAGTCTACTCCGGGATGATCAGTTCTAGGGAAAAGGTCTGATTTTGGGAAGTCCAGTTTACCCATAATGCAGTCTAAGTAGATGTATAAGATGCAGAAATATGTACAGGGGCTTAAGCACACTAAAGTTAAAAAGTTTACTGGGGAATACGGTGACAGCAGTCTGTTCATGCTGTTCTAAGGCAGATGTTTTTTTTGTTTTGTTTTGTTTTGTTTTGTTTTTCTTGTCTAATATATTTTTTTATTAATTTATTCTTGTTACATCTCAATGTTTATCCTATCCCTTGTATCCTCCCATTCCCCCCCCCCCATTTTCCCGTTATTTTCCTCCCCTATGACTGTTCCTGAGGGGGATTACCTCCCCCTGTATATTCTCATAGGGTATCAAGTCTCTTCTTGGCTACCAGCTGTCCTTCCTCTGAGTGCCACCAGGTCTCCCCCTCCAGGGGACATGGTCAAATGTGAGGCACCAGAGTATGTGAGAAAGTCATATCACACTCTCCACTCAACTGTGGAGAATATTCTGACCATTGGCTAGATCTGGGAAGGGGTTTAAAGTTTACCGCCTGTATTGTCCTTGGCTGGTGCTAAGGCAGATGTTTTAAAGCTTCTTTCGTATGACCTGCCTAGTATAGCCCCTTATTACCAGTTCCCCCTTACATCATGTTTTAGTGTTCCTGAGCTCTAAGAAACCAGATGAAGCAGCCAGAGAGAAATCAAGCTGATCCTACCTCTGCAATCTATTCTACAAAAAAAAAAAAAAAAAAAAAAAAACCAGCCCTGCTGTGAGGTTACAATGCACAAATCTCATCTGAAGTGCATCACTGCTATTATCTTTATATCTGGACCATTAGTTGACTAACATGATTATCTTTACATCCTGTTTCAGTCCATGAGCTGGCCCATCCATTTTTATTTATGTCCTATCTTTGGGGACCTATTGGTCAGTCCCTCCTGGAGAAAACCTTCTGACTAACACCATGATTTTTCTTACTGGTTCCACAGAGATTAAAGATGCTGCTATTCCTGGCATAGTTCCATTCCACTTAGATTTCCCTCCACGTGGTACTTTGATGAGGCTTGCATCTATCCTTTGCTGGAGAGGTCCATATGAATATACAGTCACCTACTTCTGTGATCACCACTGTAGCCACCACAGAGAATGGGAAACAAAGAGGCACATAGTCCTAAGAGCTTTGGGCTGGATAAGGGATGGGAATGGAATTATAGAAAACCAGAAGTTCATTTTTCTTTGGTGTCCTTTCCCTTGGTAGTTTCCAGTAAACACCAATACAATACACACTAGAACAACAGAACAGGAGCCTCACCTTTAACATCCATCCCCACAAACAGGGGTCTCTGTCTTTGGGGGTGCAATATAGGCCCTCCCTCCTGGGTCCCTTGCTGTTAATAGAGCTATCAAGGTCAGAGTCTGGTTGTGGCAATTTTAACATACAAGGCTCAGTACTCATCCTTAATGGGCCAATGAAATGAGAAACAATGAATTCAGAAAATGGAGGGTTATTCAAGGTGGTTACTTTGGGAAGAGGAATAAAGAAATTCAGTGATTCTTGCACTCTAAGGCCATCTTGGAGGTCTTTATTGTTAGGTCTCAAAGAAAACCAGAACAAGTCTCACTCATTACCTGTGGCTCCTCTCAGTACTTCTCGCCCTACCCATGACCCTATGCCTCTCCAACCATGGCCTGGGCTTCAGCTTCCCTTCACTCAGTTTTCAACCATTTAGACAAGGTGCCTTCTTAGTCTTTTGGCTCACTCTTGGCCACTTGGTCCACTTGCTCCCCCCCCTCTCTCTCATCTCTCTCTCTCTCTCTCTCTCTCTCTCTCTCTCTCTCTCTCTCTCTCTCTCTCTCTCCCTCTCTCTCCACCTCCCCTTCTCTCCTCTCATGGCCCAGTTCTGTCTGGGCCCTTCCAGCTGCCTCAGGTTGTTTTCTCCCTCATCTACAATGAAAAAACATACTCCTCAGCCATACCTCGAAGCAGTCATGTCATTGTTTTTCATTCACTGACATGAAGGTTTAAAAGGAGGCAAGAGAAGTTCCATTCATTCGTTCCTCATTGTGTTGGTTTCTGAGAGTTGTCAGAACTATGTGACATGTCTTTTTGGAAGAGTTGCCCTCTGGTTAGAACCAAGATTTTAGGTATTTCCTCACATTCCTGGGAAATTCTAATTTCTTAGAGAGCATTATCTCAATAATTTCATACCAAAGAGGAAAATGGGGGCCTTTTTAGAATATCCTCATTCCTGACTGTATAATATCATTCCATAGTTTCCCCCTGAAGACAGTGGGTGTGTGAGGAAAATAGAAAAGCTGAGAATCCTCTTCTTTCGGATTCTGGGGCCACAGAGACACCCAAGCTCTTGCCTCCCTTGCACATGAACACATGACTTCCTTCTCCTTTCAGGTTAAGTTGTTCCTGCTATAAAGATGATTAGTGAAGTGGGCAGCATAAAACAAATGGGGCAGAGACCATGGACAGCTGAAAAATGGTTTTCGCAAATTATTTCCATTCAAGTTGAGAACAAATTCCCAGGACACCTTGCCTTTGGTGTCTCTACATTGTAGAAATTAGATTAGCATTAACTGTTACAAAAAGATCTCGTGACACCTCAGAGCTGTGCCATCCACAGAAGGCCCTGTGAGCTCAAGCTAGGCTCACTGTGGGAGGCTCACAGTGCCTAAGTATAGGTGCCTTCAAATTGAGGCTGCTACCTCTCAGAGACTTCAGCAAATCTATGTGGGCAGAGCAGTGACAAGTAGGCTAACAGGGACCCTACCACCTCCCTCTCTGGAACCTGCCTCACGCGGTTGTTTAGCTTCTACAAAGGAGCAAAGAAGAATAACTCTGGGCAGCACCAGCCTCTCTTGAATCAACCCTGTTTGAAATCATAGCCACTTGGGATTACGGAATGAGAATGATTGTTTTTTAATTGGCCTTTGTGCTAAATCAGTGGTGAACTGCTAGTAAGCCTGCTGGAAGAAAATTGTTCTTATTTTTACTGAGAGGTGAATTGGTCCTTTTCATTGCTTTATGGGAGAAAGAAAGAATATCAACAATATGTCAAATGGAGCAGTAGGAATAAAAGAAGAGGTGGAGGTGGGGATGAATGTTTTGTCTGGCTTGAATGCAGTCATTTATTATGCCCTCTTTTAATTATGAATTATTTTTCCAGTTATTACTGGAATAGTTGTCAACTGCTAAATAACTGTGTTGCAATCGCTCAAACTAAGGCACCAGCCAAGGATAATACCGGCGGTAAAACTTCAAACCCCTACCCAGATCTAGCCAATGGTCAGAACATTCTCCACAGTTGAGTGGAGAGTGGGATATGACTTTCTCACGTACTCTGGTGCCTCACATTTGACCATGTCCCCTGGAGGGGGAGACCTGGTGGCACTCAGAGGAAGGATAGCAGGTTACCAAGAAGAGACTTGATACCCTATGAACATATACCGGGGGAGGAAATCCCTCTCAGGAACAGTCATAGGGGAGGGTAATAAGGGGAAAATGGGAGGGAGGGAAGAATGGGAGGATACAAGGGATGGGATAACCATTGAGATGTAACAAGAATAAATTAATAAAAAATTAAAAATAATAAAAAAATATAAAAAAGAAATTATTTAAGTAAGCATTAAGCCAAACTTGCCTTTAAATGCCTTTGCTAAGGCCCTGCATAGCAGAGCAGTCCTATACTAGGCTGAAGAGATTGAGGATCACAAGGCATCCTTCCCAAAATCCAGCAGCATAAAAATTACCAACTGAAGACACTCTTGCTGACAGTGAGCAGAAGTACTCACTATTACAGACTCACTACTATCAAGACCAAGCAGAACAGCCAGAACTGCATGTAGTAGTGCATTCTCCTAGCATGCATGATGCCCTGGGTTCAGTCCTCCGCCACAAAAGCCTGTCCTGGTGATGCATACTTGTAATCCCAGCATGATGAAGGTAGAGGCAGAAATATCAGAAGTTCAAGGTCACTTCCATCTACATAGTTCAAGACTGGCTGAGAATGCATAAGACTGTCCCAAAAATATATGTATTGGTGGAGATGCTTTCTTCCTTAGGGGAGGAAAGAATGTTTTGGCATTTGAAGGCAGAACTTTTTTCTGTCTCACTGATCTATCCATTGATGAAAATGGGATGTTGAAGTTTCCCACAATGAATGCATGGGGCTCAACATGGAATTTAAGTTTTAGTAATGTTCCTTTTACAAATGAAGGTGCCATTTCTTTTGGGTCATAGATATTCGAAACATTTTTGTAGGAGGTTGGGGCTTTTGCTGTCATATATGTCTATCCCACCTCTCCCTGTTCCTGCTTTCTTCAGGTTGTGTCCAGAAGACTCAAAGGAAAAATCTGGCTGAACTTCCCCTTGAACAACAAAATGCTCTCCAGCCAAAAAGAAGAGGATTAGGGAGTGGGGGTAATGAGGTACAGAAAACACCATGCCCAGTCAGATAAATCCAAGCTAAGCTTTGTCCTGTTGCAGGATGCCCAAGTGCCTCAAGCTTGGAGTTCTCCTGGTGACATGGTTGCCTACTATGGCGGTTTAAATAGACATAGCCTCCACAGACTCATGTGTTTGAATACTTGGTCCATAGGGAGTGGCAGTAGTATAGGATGTGTGGAGTTGTTGGAATAGGTATGGTCTTGTTGGAGGAAACATGTCACTGTACAGTTGGGCTCTGAGGTCTCAGATATGCTCAAGCCACACCCAGCTACGTGCAGACCAAAATGTAGAACTCCTTCAGTCTGCCTGCATGCTGCCATGTTTCCTCCATCATGACAATGAACTAAATCTCTGAAGGCATGCACAATTAAATGTTTTCCTTTATAAGAGTTGCCATGGTCATAGAATCTTTTCACAGCAATAAGAACCCTAACTAAGACACACATTTGTAAGATATATTTAACCAATATATTATGTACTGATTCTCACATACAGTACTACCTGCCCTCCCCAGTGTGTGTGTGTGTGTGTGTGTGTGTGTGTGTGTGTGTGTGTGTGTGTGTGTGTGTGTGTGTGTGTGTGTATTAGGCACTTTTCTAGGACTCAGGCATTCAAGGATAAATAATATGCATGAGATTCCCACAATCATAGGATGTAGTGTGGTACAAAGCAGAATCAGTCAGGATGTTTCAGAAGCAGAAAGACTCACTCCGGTGCCTGGGGTTTCAGTCTAAGGTGCTGCTGCACATACAAAATATCTAGAGAGACAGAACTCCAGCTATGGTGCCAGAGGTCTTCTCTGATTCTCTGCCTTTCTCTGGCCCTCTGTAGGAATGGATCTGGATCCAGGACACATAGACAGTGGTAGACCTCACTCCTGGCACCTACCTTCTAAGGTGTTCTTCAGCCAGTGAGGTGACTCAGTAGCTAAGGGCATTCTGCCAAGCCTGATGACCTGAGTTTGATCTCTGGAACCCACATGGCAGAAGAAGAGAATTGATTACTGAAGGTTGTCCTCTGACCTCCATATGCATACCATGATGCACACATATATACAGAAAGAGACAGACAGACAGAATAAATGAAAAGAGAAGGCAATGTAAAAAGCATTCATACTCTATTTTCTAGAAGATAGACAGGTTTTGTAGAGAGAAATGTTTTCTTTATTGGTTTTTGACCTATGACTGTGCCTGGCTTCTAATCCATCTTTTGGTGCTATGCCTGGATCCCCCATGGTATCAGAAAACCAAAACACAGAAGAAGGGCAGTGGTTAGTCACTGGTGTCTCCTCTGTGCCTAATACAAGGTCTAGTACTCATACTCATTAATTAATGCTTATAAAATTAATATATATCAGAAACCATCAAAATCCATAGGGCAAGGTTGGATTTGCACAGCTAATGAAAACTAAGAATGGATTTCTGTAGACCAAGAAAAGTCACTGCAGTTTTGTAACTAATTAACCCTCTTTTCAACCACTGCACCCCAAATCTGCCACCAAGATTCTTGGAAGAAAGGCTCCCACGAAGAGTGATCTTCCCCCACTGTAACTGTCCTTGTTGAGATTCCCGATGGATGACTGTTCTCAGGCAAGACGTGAAATTGCTGATTTCTGCTCTATCTCCTCCAATTTGCACAGAACTGCCCTTTGAGATTCACAAATGTGCAATTGTCATGCTACCATTAAGTCTTCCAAAATATTGATTTCAAATGTGAATTTCCATCCTTACCAATTACTCAAAAACAAGTGTGTCATGGGAAGATTGTATTTCCCCACCTTTGCTTGCAGGCAACAGTAAATTCAATTAGGTTTTTAAATAGTTGGTGTCTCAGTGAAAACTTTAGAGGCGGGGAAACATGATCAGCTAGCTCAGTGGTTTCCAAGATAAAGCCTGTTAGTATGCTGAAAAAGCCACTGCTACCCAGACACCAGGCAAGACTGTGTATAGACTGAGTTCTTCCAGGATTTTCTTTCTATGGCAGTTCCAATTCCAAATGGCGTATTTATTTAATAGTATATTTGTCTAACATCTATCATCTCCTAGTTACATTGTATGCTTTACAACAGTAGGAACTGTGTTCCTCTTATGTGTAAACACTATACAAGCAATGCCTCCCACAGAGTAAGCCCTCACCACATTGCTGGCTCAAATAAATAAATAAATAAATAAATAAATAAAAAGGCAAGAAGATGGAACAGCATGCACTCTATGGACATGGTGTCAGGGGTGAGGTTCAGGCAGCTGGGGAGATGGCTTGGTCAGTAAAGTGCTTGCTGCACAAACACGAGGTGCTGAGTGTGATCCCCCGCACAACAAGTTAAAAAGCTAGGTTTGGTAGAATACTCTCCCTATCCCAGCACTGGGGAAGCAGAGACAGACAAATCCTTGGGGGCTCTCTAGCCAGCCAGCCCAGCCTACTCAGTGAATCCCAAATGAGAGATCCTGTCTCTAAAGAAACAAATAAATAAATAAACAAACAAACTTGCTAGCTCTTAAGGAAAGACAGGTAACCTCTGTACACATCTATACTATGCACACATGCACTGACACCAAGAAACACACATGTATCTGCACACACACACACACACACACACACACACACACACACACACACGAGATTCAAATATATGCACAGAAGACCAAATCTGACAACCAGCCTTCACCTTTATTCCGATACTTCTTCAGCATTGTCTCCAGGCCCTATTGGCTTTTACATCTAAATCTCATCTGGGTACCAGTGCCCACAGTGGCATGCAGTATGCCTCTGCTTTGGTGCTAATTCAAAAGACATTCCTAAGTGCATCTAAAAGCCTAAAGATCATAACTGCTTAGTTCAGTTCCCGCACGTCTCTGGTTGTCTGTGTGATCGGAAATACATGCATCTGGCATATTCAAGTGTTGCTTAATAATCTGTCCACACAGAAGGCTTCACAGGGATTAGGAGCAGTAGAGGAGTCTATGACTCATGACTCCTTTGTCACAGAAGGGAAAGGGAGAGATGAAAATAATGCAAAACGACAGGGGAGATAGAGAGGCTGGGAGGACTCAGATCTGCAGTCAGGATGGAGCTCTGCTGCACACCACTGCTAGCCCTCTCTCAAATGTAAACATGACACCTCTTCTTCTTTGTTGTTTAAATCTCTCTAAAGCAGTGGCTCTCAATATATGGATCCTAACCCCTTTGGGGGTCACATATCAAATATACTATATATCAGATATTTATGTTATGATTCATAACAGTAGAAAAATTACAGTTATGAAGTAGCAACAGAATGATTGTATTGTTGGGGGTCACCACAACATGAGGAACTGTATTAAAGTGTCCCAGCATTAGGAAAGTTGATAACCACTGCCCTAAAAGCTGTCCTGGGGTCCACAGCAGAAATTCCCAGCTATTCCTTTGTGATGCACAAAAATGCTATAGTCACCTCTGAGGTTTGCAGAAAGGAACCTCCTGTCAACAGAAATCCAAATGTAAAACTGAGATCTCAGTTTATAAAGTAGCACCACTCTTCCTAAAGGACAACTATCTCATGTTCTGAGAACACACACAAATGCAGTGGTCAGAGGATATTATGTCAGACTTTTCCTGGGGAGACACAACACACTGTCTACTCACCCCAGACAGGAAATCCACGACATATGAAGGTAAATGATTCCACCAAATGCCACCTTAGCAAAACAATGAGTTTGGAGGAGTTACTAACAGGAGTATGGGTGACGAGCAATCGAAAGCCCCCTTTTGGCTGCCTTGGTTAACATGCCCAATCAAAACAAACCAACTCATCCTAATATGTGGGGTTTTGTTTTACCTTTATAAATTGTTATGTGCCTCTCTATGCAGTGGCATTCCTTTGTCCCTGCAACACAAATATCTCTTCCCCCATCCTTTGTTTCTTTCCCCTTTCCCCTCATCCTCTATCCCCTGTCTTTGTCTCTTATTCCCTGTCCTTTGTTATCTCTGGGACAAATAATTCTCCTTTGTGCTGAGAACTTGGTAGGGGTGTCTTGTGCAAAATACTGGTCCCATCAACAGTTCTTACAGTATGGCTGCATTTGTCACCAAGACTAAAGTCTAAAGGATGTCTCTGAGTCCTTAGCAGGGGATACAAGGCCACTGAGACCCAGTCCCTTTCTATGTCTCTTGACTTCTTCAGCTCACTTCAGTTCACTTGTCTGGTGCCAGCACATTCCCTTAGTCTTTGTTCTCACACACACTAGCATTAAAATGTCCTGGCCTCTTATTTTCCAGAGTGTACCTCAAGACTCAGCCATAGAACTTTCCAGCACAGTAGCATCTCTTAGCTCTTCTGACTCTTCATAGTCTAACTTCCTGGACATGTCTGAGAACCCAATTTTTGTCTTCATCACCAGCTCTACCTCCTCTATTCTACCTGTAAACTTGGGTTTAATATTTTTTCCAGAGATGCCTTTTATTTATGTGTATTAATTATAAAAACATGACATTGTTACATCATGACATTTTCATATGTGTATATAATGCACTCTGATCTGATCACCCCATTACCTTCTTTGTTCCCCTTTCCTACTATTCTCCTTCTTATTCCCCCATGGGCCCCTTGTAATTTCATTGTCTCTTGTTTTTAATCTAAGTCCCACATATGAGAGAAACACAATATTTGCCTCTCTGAATATGGATTATTTCACATGACACATTGATATCCAGTTGCATACATTTTTTCCTGCTAACAGCATGATCTTATTTATCATGGCTGAATAAAATGCATAGCATATATATTTTATTTTATTTATTCATTCATCAGTTGCTAGGCAACCTAGGCTGATTTCAAAACTGAACAATTATGAATAATGTTGCACTACATGCGGGTGTACACGTAACAATATTGTTTGACACCTTTCAGTATATACTCAGGGTCCAGTTGTCAAGTTTAAAATCCCCTGGATTACATGCTGTACCCAACAGATTTTCCATGTATACTCCCTAGTTGCTCTTAGGTAATCTTGTACCCTTGTACCTTCTTAAAAGAGGTGTGTGTGTGGTGGTGTGTGTGTGTGTGTGTTGTAATAGTACCCATAGAGGCCGGAAGATGGTGTATGATGCCCTGGAGCTAGAGTTACAGAAGGTTTGTGGACCTGCTCAAAAGGGCACTGAAAGAACAGGAAAGTGCCCTTAACCACTGAGCCATCTTTAAGCCCTCCTATAACTGATATAATAATAAGCCCCAACTGTAGCTGTCTGTGTCTCACTTTCCCTCACTGTGTTCCACTTCTCATATGACAGTCCCAAACTACATGAACTTGGATAGGTTGAACTGAGATGGCTGAAGGAAAAAACACATACCAGAATTTAAATACATAATTACCAGAAGATGTGTAATATCTCACCAGCTTTTCATATAGACTGCATGCTGAAATTAAAACATTGAAAAGTAATACGAAATTAAATGTTTCAACGCTAATTTTACATGATTTTTTTACTGCCTTATCATGGCTTCTTGTGAATTTTAAAGCATTATATGTGGTCCGTGCTGTGTTTGCATACGCAGTATGATCCCGAGACCCACTCTGACCTTTCCTGGACCTTCTCATTCCCCACTGGCTTGTTGGGGAGACCTCTGACTCTCAGTAGGATCAGATGTAGCTGTCACTCCTCCCCTCATCACAGGGCAAATTTTGTCTCTCCCTTATTTTTCCACCACGGTTCACTAGGTGCTTGACTACAAGCTGAAGAATGAAATCATAAGTTATGTATTGCCTTTGTTCCCCACATGGAACTCATTCACAAACCCTAATGGCTCATCCTCTAAAATACACCCTAGCTATGAGCACGTGCCATGTGACTTGTCCTAAGGAGACATGAATAAATCATCCATTCATCACAGATAGAGAACTGACCACACACCATATAAATGACACCATCGAAGTCTGTATTAATGAACCAGTGACCTTATAGTGCTTGCTTGCAATATCAGAGGCGGTGCCTACTTAAAACCCTAACCCAACCTGGGTGACAACTCATGAAAGTTGTGTTCCTGGCACTCCCTGCACAACCCATAGACAGACAAGGCAACCAAAACCCCTTCTCTCTGGAAATTGTTATTGCTTATATAGCCCTTGGGGTGGGGCACTTTTGTAAATCTTATAAATTCAGGAGCTTCCTAAACCCTGTAAGTTTGTTTTACTTCCTGGACCTTGTATGTTTCATTTGCTTCCTGAGATTTATGACCCTCTGTCCCTACTCGGGAGATTGTTCCATTAGGAGGAAATAGGTACACAATTGCACTTGTCCCTCATTCTGCTACAGACTCCAGGCACCATTATCCTCACTGTACATGACAGAACTCAACATACTGATCTTCTCTGTTGACCCTACCACATATGTTCTACCTAGAAGCAAATGTTTTTTCCCATTGTGAATAAGAGTAACTCTGACCAAAACATTAATACCTCCAGTTGCACTGAAAACCAAAGTCCCAACCACAGTATGTAAGGCCCACTATATTCTTTTTTTTTTTCAAATGTGCCAATATGGTTTATTGATGTGATATATTAATAGAATTCCATGCATTCATCCCATTATTAATATATCAATATATATAAAGTACAATACTACTTTGAGTTTTTTTTATTAATTTATTCTTGTTACATCTCAATGTTTATCCCATCCCTTGTATCCTCCCATTCCTCCCCCCCCCCCATTTTCCCATTATTCCCCTCCCCTATGACTGTTCCTGAGGGGGATTACCTCCCCCTGTATATTCTCATAGGGTATCAAGTCTCTTCTTGGCAACCTGCTGTCCTTCCTATACTCTTTTTTTAAAAGACGTATTTATTTATTATTATGCATACAGTGTTCGGCCTGCATGTACACCTGAAGGCCAGAAGAGGGCATTAGATCACATTACAGATGGTTATGAACCACCATATGGTTGCTGGAATTGAAACTCAGGACTTCTGGAAGAGCAAGCGGTGCTCTTAACCACTGAGGCATCTCTCCAGCCCACTATATTCTTTATGGTCTTACTCCTGTTCACCTCTCTACATACATGTCCTACTTTGTCCTTGTTTGTCAGACAAACTTCAATCTCACTCTGCCCTGTGGTCTTTGTACTTGCTGTTCCCTCTGTCTGAAATGAGCTTACTGTGTCTCCTCCGAACAGTATGCCTCATTATAGAGGGTCTCTTGGATGTCCCATGTAAACCATGGGCTGCCTAAGGCTGTAAGTCACAATATTCCATTCTTCTCTTATTAGTCCTTATCACTCGCAAGAGTTTGTCAGTGCATGGGTCATTAATAGTCTTAAAACGCTGTCATTCACTACTGAACACTGGTGCCTATTATTTCTCCCACATCACATTTTCTATTAATCTATCTGTGATTTTTTTTCCAGTGTTGAGGAGGGTATGCAGTACCCTATACATGCTGGGAAGGTGCTTCATCACTGAACAACAGTCTCAGACCTTTTCTTCATTTCAATACAGAGACTCTCTATATTAGACTGACCTTAAACATACGATCCTCCTGCCTCAGTCTCCCGTTATAGGCCCATGCCATCATGCCCAGCTTCAACTTCTATCTTTCTTATTAACACACAGAGAGAGAAACAGAGACAGAGACAGAAACAATGAACACTAAAGTTGTCCTTTATTTTAGTAAGGGTACTTGAAGAATTCCCATTGAAACCAATTTGTGTACTGCTAGCTCATGTCAGCTACAGTTCTTCGCTGTAGCTAAGTTCTTGTTGATTGTTACAAGGCACATACTCTCAGGGTTTCATGGAGATTAAAGTAAACACTATTTTGTATCTTTGGTTGTCAGTGGTCTTCTTCTTCATGATGGCCCACAATGTGCATTTGAATACATAATACCAGAACATGTGAAATATCTCACTAGCTATTTCATATTGGCTGCAGCTGAAATTGAAATATTTGGGAATACAATATGTAATATTTGTTGCAGAGGTTGATGCAAGCCATACCTGAGGAAAAAGGCAGAGCAAGTGTGCAGAGGGAGCCTTGCTTGCATTCATGACACTCTTGTCTTCTGGGCCAACACTGGCTGAGGTCAACAGCATTCCTACCCTTGAAGTCCAGGAAGTAACTCTCTTTTTTCACAATAAATTCTCCTTTCTTGTCAACCCAGCCCCCTTGGACAGCTGCTCTTAGCAATGAGGAGTCCTTTCTAATGCAGACACCCAGAAGGAAAAAATCCGAAACAGCCTCTGCTTCCCTTGGTGGTCATGGGCTTGGCCTTGAAAAATGTGACCTTTTCCCAGAATGATCCAAGAACCAAAAAATTAAAAATTGAGAGCTGGGTTCAGGCAGTAGAGTTCTTGCCTTGCAACCACGAAGACCTGAGTTTGATCTTCTAAAGCCTACATGTAAGGCTAAGTATGTAACACTTACTTACAATCCCAGCCCTGGGGAAGCAGACACAGGAGGATGCCAGGACTTAGTGAACAGCCAATACAACTTACATGGTGAGCAGACCCTGACTTTAAAAAAACATTGTGAATGACCCTGAAAGATGATAGGTGATGTTATTCTCTGGTCTTCATGTACACATGAATATATTTAAAGACACAAGTATACCAGCACACATGCAGAGAGAGAGAGAGAGAGACAGAGACAAGCATAGAAACAGAGAGACAGAGAAAGAAAATGAGTCCCTTTGTGCAAAAATACTGGCTCCCAGCATGACTGTGGAACAAGCACATACTTCCTCCTTTGTTGCCCAATGCTTTGTTCAGGGAGAGTTCTCTTGGGCCTTTGGGGACATTGACATGAAAAATTCATGCACAGTTTATTTTATGCAGCATGCAGCTTCCTAAAGCTGGTGTGCATCACATTTTTAAAAAATTGAGTCCCATTTCCCTACTGACTCCTGACTATCTGCTCATAGACACTTTCCCTTTCTCCATTGAATTTATCTCCAATGGCAGCAGCAAACTATCACCCCAGCTCCACAGCTCTATCCATCCCAAGAGGATCATCAATCAATCATCAGAATTTCCATTCAGAGCCTATTACGTGTAAGACATTGTTGACGATCTGTAAAGAGAATAAGGAATACACGAAGGCACCTGGGGAAGCTGCTATCTGAATCCTCTACAAAACCATGTGAATAGCCACACTCTTATTTATCTCTTCTGTAAATTCAGATTTTCTCTATCAGGGTTTTCCCAAAGAGGTATCTATGTGTTCCCAGCAGGCTATCTAAGTTACCATAGAGATGGAAATGCATAAAAGGATATTTAGAAATGTAATGACATCTATAAATCCTCAATAACAGCAGTAGTGTTTATGGAAGCAATATTGAGACTATCCATGGTGGTTCTGAGTTGGGGGAGGGAGGCAGGTTCAAAAATCACACCAATCTGTGGCTCCAGCAAAGTAAGAGCAAACTAAAAAAAAGTTAATAACATCCTATGAAAACAAGTCTGCAAGGACTTAATTTTCTCTTCTAGCAGGAAAATAAATTCATACTACTGAAGGACCTCAAGGCAACCTCCAATATTGCTGTGGTCTGAACTTCTTCCAGCCCTGTCCTTATGTTATCTGTGGCATCAAACTGGCTTTGCGACCTACCTCATCAGCGGCTACCCAGCTTTGAAGAAAGCATTTGAGATTTGCTAGTTATTCATCGTCATCTGGACACCCGGGGGACTATGGCATCTCACAGAAAACTAAGAAGTGCCAACAGGTAAATATCAGAAACAGCAAAGACGGTTGCTTCAGATTTGTTGTATGTTTGCAAACACCAGAAATGAACTCATGCTCCCTTAGTAAAGGCACAAGAGAACTGTGTTTTGCAATGAAAAAATATTTAAGATTTTAATCTGTGAAGTCCAAGATCAAAGTTTAAGGAAAAAAAGTTCCAGGAAATTTAGAGGCAGCAGGGAGGTTTTCTTCTGGACCCAGAGTCACACCAGATGCTTAGCTGCCGTTTCCTAGGGCATCTTCACCTCTGTCCTTCCTCAGGAGCCTGGCCTTCCTGCTGCTCAGCACATGGACCCCCGACAACCTCAAGTCTACTTTTTAGGCTCAAGCTACCTGGAGAGATGCCGACTCTCTCTTGTTCCAATTCCAAACTCCTAGGAAAAGCTGTGTCTTAGCAATTTGTCGCAGATGGCTTGCCATTTACCCAGTAATTAGTTGAGGCTGGGGGTGGATGCCTTCTTCAGCAGCTCAGAGTTCCATTGCAAAATGCCATCAACTGCATCGCTTAAAAAGCAGGCTCTTAGAGATGCTACAAGCAAGGTAGGTGAAAGGATAAGAACTCTCCTCACTTTCTCCCTGTGCCCTCACTGACCTTTTTCCATGCATTGTGTTAGAGGAAGAAGAGAAGGCAGCCCATCTAATGTCTGTAATTATAATATCAAGCTAGTCCTACTGATGAGCAGGAAAGACAGCAGGAGCCAGGGACTGTGTCCAAACTGGTCCTAAACACAGAGGACAGTACAATGTAATTGTCCCTGGCCTTTAACAATGGCTCCCAAAAGATATGTCCAAGTTCTAACCTTAGTATCTGTACATTGACCTTACTGAAAACAAGTCTTTAACAGTTGAATTAAGGATGTTCTAGAAAAGATCAAATAATATTTACAAATATGTTGAAGCCAGAACCCAATGGCTGATGGTAGTGAGGAGATGGCTCAGTGAATGCTTTCACCTTTGCAACCATTGAATACCTGTCTTGCGCCTCAGAGTTCACCCTTAAAAACAGCTTGGCCTTGTGCTTGCTGTCCTTAAAATTTCGTAACTGAGGGACAGAATCCTGGCAGCATCCCTGTGGCCAACTGGCCAAACAACCCCCAATCGAATTTTCAGGCCAGTTGAGAACCCCTAATCTCCAAAAAATAGTTGGCCAGATATAAGGAATGACTGCAATATTACCCTCCAGCTTCTCTCACCACACCACACACAACACACACACACACACACACACCACACACCGACATCTGCACACAGACATGTGCACCACATGTGCACACATACACTCACCTACAATCACATGTACACCTGCACACATGCACAGTGCACACATGCACACAACACACAGAATAACAGAGAGAACACGCATATAAGGATAAGTATAGACATGAATGGCATTCAGCTACAAAGAAAAGACAACCAAGGTATGTCACAGGCTCCTGATGCCAAGAGAGACAGGGAACAGTGTTCCTTCTGAGACTCCAGAATAAACTAATGCTGCAAATATCTTGATTTGAGACTTGTCCAGAACCATAAGAGAATAAAATTCTGTTGTTCGAAGTCACCTGTCATATGGTCATATGTTATGGCAGCCCTGGGAAACGAATAGAGATAGTGACTGCTTCCATCTCACAGGTCAGCTATCTCAATTAGCAGTGACTCTCAAGAGCACCTATTGAAAATTATAAGACCATGCAATATCCCAGAAAAAGTTGCAGACCATCGATTGGAGATGTCTGTGTGTGCATAACTGGAGATTGCAGCAAATGGGTCACATATTTCTCCACCTAGCTCAGCATTTTTAAAGTACTTTGGTACTAAAATAATAAAAACTAGGCATGGTGGCACACACTCAAGAGGCTGAAGCAGATGGATCACAAGTTCAAGGTCTGCCCGAACTACATAAAAAGTTTCAGGCTAGCCTAGGCTTCCTAGTGAGATCTGTCTAAAGAGAAAAGGAAAAAGAGAGATGGATCCTAGGGCACCTATCTCCAGCAGCCTTAAATCTCAATCACTATCAACTTGAGACCCATAATATGGTCTTCTTGATCTTTCTGTGGAATGAAGTCAAGATTAATTACAATTACTCTCTGACTCTAACCTATCTTTGAGGACAGTAGACAACATTGTCCTCCAGCCTCCACACAGACATGTGACCACCTGCACACACACACTCGGGTGCACGCACACACACTCACAGGCACACGTGCAGAGAGAGAAGATACTGACACAGCACAAGGGGAAGTACTACGGGATAGAGGGTAGTAGAATGAAATAGTAACCAAAGCCAAACAAACATGCAGGAAGGAAGAGATCTACGGAGGCTGGAGAGAGATGGCTGATTGATTAAGAGCACTTTCTGCTTTTGCAGAGGACCACGCTTTAGTTACCAGCATCCACATGTGGCTCACAGTCATCCATACCTCCAGTTCCACAAGATCTGATGCCCTCTTTTTGACTTGTATGAACACTGGATACAACATAGGGGCATGCAAACCAAACATCCATACACATATAAAATAATTAATTATGTATTTTCTTTTTTAAAAAGTGGTACAGGGTGAGACTCAGGCAAGAGATTCTACTTATTATCAAACTCAGCGAGCCCAAAGAAAGAGTAATCAGTAGCATTTTATGGATTAAGTATATGGTTCTTTCCATGTGGCTTGTGTTATGTTCGTGTGTGTGTGTGTGTGTGTGTGGTGTGTGGGTGGTGTGTGTGTCTGAGGTATACATGTAGAGGTCAAAGGCCAACATCAGAAATCGTTCTAATTACTCTCCACTGTTTGTTTTCTGTTTTTAAGCTTGAGGACCACTTACTAGAATTTAAAAGGAAAATCCCAGTACAGGAAAGCTGTAAACCTCTCAAACTTAAACACACACATATACATATGCACATACATATATACCTACACATACATATACATATACAATAGCTGAAGAGCTATTGGCAACAGATGGTTGCTGTGAGGAGGGTTGATTTTCTTCTCTCCCTAGAACTTTATAACACCCACCACTATAACTGCTCTGTTTTGAGAAGCAATGTTGTAAGAACATCCATTCATAGTTTATTTCTCCTTCTCTTTATTCATCTAACATCTTTCACCCTGGAAGTTCTGAAATTGCGCTCTTTCTGGGGCCATCATTCCTATCATTTCTTCATTAATTAGGTCAACTTCAACTTCAGCATTCAGGATTCTTAACAATCTTTTTCTACACCTTAAGCTCTCTGAAACATCTTTTGTTTTCTCATCACACCATCCATTTAAAAGCAAGCCTGGAAAAAACTCAGCCAGGTACCTCTCCATTCCTCTGTGCAACTACAAAAAGATACCAAGCACCTGGTACCACTACACATCCTGAGCCACACCTTCAAGGGAACCCACACCTTTGCCAAGAAATCCCATGCTGCCATTCTGTGGCAGGTTTTCCCCCCAAGTGTTACTTTTCTCCTCCTTCTGTCTCCATCAGGAGCACACTCCTCACTCATAAGATGCTCTTGCCTCCTACATCAGAGATAAAACAGATGGTACGAGACAAGAAATACCCACAACCAAACCCACATGCCTTGCTGCAGTGGACTCTATCCATCTTGCCTTCCTTCACTCCCACATAGGATGGGAGCTAAGACAACTCTCCCTCCATCTGTTCTTTGGGTCTCACCCACACAATCTGTAGCTATTATTTCTCCTATTTCTTGTGATATTCATGACCCATCTCTGGCTTAAAGCACCTCCCGGCTTCCAGCTATGCCAGCCTAGTCACTCCTGAATGTCATTCACTTCCTTTTCAGTCAAGGAAGAGTGTCACCTCTTTACCTTTGCAACTCTTTAGCCCTTGGGGTCTAACTCTGACACCCACCATTCCACTTAAAGAGCCTTTGCTGGCTTCTTTGATAACAGCTCATAGATTTTTTTTTCAATAATGGATCTTTCCATCGACTAAACTCTGGTCTTTTATCCTTCCTCTAGTTTTCAGGATCAGACAATCCTGGAACTTTTCCTAAATACAAATCTAACTACGTGCCTACTAGAATAAAATACCTGACAAAAACGACTTAGGAAAGGAAGCCTGTATTTGACTGGCAGTTTAAGGGCACTGTCCTTCAAGGTAGGCAAGGCATGCTGTCAGGAGCCTGAGGCATCTTGATGCTTTGTATCCATAGTTTAAGGAACAGAAACATTTCTCCTTTTAATTCAGTCTAGGACACCAGCCGATGGAATGTTTCTGCCCTCAGCTAGCGGGTTTTAACAACTTCATTAACCTAATCTAGGAACTTCCTCACAGACATAGCCAATGGTTGGCTCCCATGGTGATTTTATATCCTATCAGACTGGCAATCAAGATTAAACCTCACTTATGCTCATCCCTCTAACACTCATTGGTCCCAAACTAAGAAAGAGACATTCATTTCCTCTGTGTGAGGACACAGCTCACTTCACTTGTAATTATCTCCTCACACATGCAATGAACGTGCACAGAACAACTTGTGAGACCCTTAAAGCAGGACCTGTGCCTTACTCATCTCTATAGACACCAATGATACCTAAGAAATATTTGTGTAAATAAATAAAATCAAACCTAATTAGACTCAAGGCATCCTTTTCATTTATGATTATTTCACAGTGTGTTCAGCTATGAACATGATACATCTGTGTGAGCATACACAGGCACACATGTTCCAAGCTATGGAAATCGAGGACAGCTTTTGGGGGTCAGCTTTCCTCTTACACCTTGTTGAGACAGGGACTCTATTGTTTCTTTCTGCTGCGCTGAATATACCTATAGTAGCTAGCCACCAAGGTCTCTGGCATTCTCCTATCTCCATCCCATCTCACTATGAGAACACCGGTTTTTAAGAAAAGCACTACTACATCTGGCAGGCGGGTAGGTGGGTGGGTGGTTTTTAGCATTAGTTCCAGGGGATCAAACTGAAGGTGTCAGACTTGTGCTGCAAAGCACTTTTATTCACTGAGACATCTTAAACAATATAAAGCCATCATTTCAACAGTCCAATATTTTGATGGCCTGCTGTCTACTTAAATGACAGCTGTCTCCACTACTCAATGTAAGAAATAAAAGTTGACATGTGGCCCAGCTGCTAAGTGGCTAAACTATGCCCTGTGATGCTGTCAATACAGAATCTATGACACATAAGACTGGGGAAAAAAAAGAAGGGGATGATATCAGGCAGTCAGTGAAGTGCCCTGACATGCAAGCATGATGATCTGAGTACAGTTCCCAGCAGCCACATAAATAGCCACATTTTATGGCATGTGCTTATAATCCCAGAGAAGGGAAGTAGAGACAGGTGGGTCCCTGGAGCTTGCTGGTCAACCAGATGAGCCTAACTGGAGAACCCGAGGTTCCAACAAAAGACCCTGTCTCAAAAACACAAGGTGGATGATTCCTGAGGCATGACACCTGAGGTTGATCTCTGGTCTATACACACAACCACACAACACACACACACCACACACACACTCCAGTGTTAGACAGCAGTGGGAAGCTGGGGTAGGAAGGATGACCCCTCCAGACTGCAGAAGAAGAGGCAAGAAAATGAAAGCTTTAATTGTGCTAGTAGTGTGTGCTCCCACTAGGACCCTCAGCCCTGTCTCCTCTTCTCTGATGACGTTTAAGAGCCACCAGAACATGAACACTTCTCCTCGGCAGCAGATGGCAGGAGTAATAAGGCACAGTGGCACATTAAACACTGACAGGTGGCACAAAAGTGGGCTCCTCTCCCCCATTAAAAAGATGGCTTGTCTCAGAGATGCAGCAAATGGATGGAAACCACGCAGAGATGTGTCTTCTTCATTGAGCTACAAATCTTCCACATGACTTCAAGAAGTGTCACCTGCAGCCCTGGAAATGTGCTTCTACCAACAGAAGAGTTTTCCCAAACACTGCCCTGAGGTTCTCCTGACTCATTCACTTAGCTTCTAATCCCGACCATAGATATTGGGTTCCGGGAAGTCAGAGACTCACAGATGTTCCACCCACACCTGAGGTAATATCACCTCATTTGGCTTCCCTACAAGCCTCAACAAGTCTGTCTTTGAATTTCTGCACTGCTGTGTAACTAGCTCTAAATATCTGTGTTCCTATACCCATGTTCCATGGAGTTCTATGAAAAGGAAAAGTTCATGACTTGCTCACACTGCTTTTCCTAATGTCCAGTAAAGTATCTACAAACCTGGAGGAGATTTGGCAGGATGGAAAGGGCCAGGTTTGAGAATGTTGGGACTTAACTCTCTAGGCCACATGATCTCATTCAATGTGCTCACCTTTGTGGACTTTGTTCCTCAGTTGTAAAAGTGTTCACCTGCCTGAAAGTAAGTAGAAGAATTAAATTAGTTTTGAATGCACATAATTTCCAGTAAAATTCCCAATGTACAGTAGGAGTCTGTATGGATTGGACAACTTCCAGGGAGTAACTCCATACCCCGTGTGTGCTGCATAGTTCTGATTGTCAATTTGATACAACCTAGAATCACCCTCTAAATCACGTTGACCAATAGGTATGAGTGTGGGATGGTGTTTTGATTGTTAGTTATTATAAGAAGATCCAAAACCCTGTGGCAGTGCCACTCCCAGGTTGATGTATAACAGCAACCAAGTGAAGAAAGCTAAAAAAAAAAAAAAAGCAGGCAGGCCCGTATAGATCTCTCTGTCTCTCTGTCTCTCTGTCTCTCTGTCTCTCTGTCTCTCTCTGTCTCTCTCTGTCTCTGCTCTCTCTCTCTCTCTCTCTCTCTCTCTCTCTCTCTCTCTCTCTCTCTCTCTCTCTCTCTCTCTCTCTCTCTCTCTCTCTCTCTCATCCCTCCTCCTCCTCGTCCTTTTCCTCCTCCTCCTAACTGTAGATGTGATGTGACAGTTTTGAATTCCTGTATGGCTTTCTCTTAGTGATGGACTTGTAAGCCTTTCTCTATTTGCTTTTTGTCATAGTATTTTATCACAGCAGCAGAAATAGAACTACAATCACAGCTTGGTGAAGACTCAGATAGCCAACTGAGAGACTATCCATTTATAGAGGCAAAGGGCATATGGGAAACCTCTGTAGCTTCCTCTAAATTTTCTGCAAAACTATAAAAAGAGCACACTAATGAAAGCTTTAAAAGAAATTATTGTCATGTTCCCATGCCATAGAGCACCCCAAGAAATATACAGAAAAAAAAAGAAGGTCATGGACTCAGGATAAAAGGAAGATAAGTCAAGGTGGGCATGGTAGATCATGCCTGTAATCCTAGTACTTGGGAGGCAGAGTCAGGCAGATCTCTGGGAGTTCAAGGCCAGCCTGGTCTATGGAGTGAATCCAGGATAGCCAGGGCTATTACACAGAGGAAACCCTGTCTCAAAACACAAAATGAAAAAAGCAAAAAACAAAGGAAGAAAGAAAGAAAGAAAGAAAGGAAGGAAGGAAGAAAGGAAGCCAAGTATGGTGATGCCTCCCAGCACTCAGGAGGCTGAGGCACTTGGATATCTGTGAGTTTAAGGCCAGCCTGGTCTAAAAATTGAGTCTAGATCAGCCAGGGATATTACACAGAGGAAACCCTGTCTTGAAAAACCAAAAATGGGAAGATAAGTCTATAGATGACACTTCATGCCAATATGTCCAAGGCAAGCCATGTGCGTAGTGAGTAGGGTATGCCAGGAAGTCTCAGATCATTTCTCTAAGAGAGGGTGTTTATTTCTGCATCTTCTGCCCACATGAATGCCATCTTTTCCACTCTTGCCCATAACTCTGTAATGATCTGCTTTCCAGGGACTTAGAGAGGGAAAGGAATCCTAAGCTGGGACAAAGGAAGCTACTGTCGTTTGACCAGCTTTTGAGGAAACATCACTGGAGCAAGAGGAGTAGCATCTCAGACAGATGTGGGGGAGCCTGGTGACCCCCTTCTTTCTCTATGCTGAAGGATGAATTGCTTTGGTCATGTGCATGGATAGGCCCTGGTGGGCTGCCTATTCTCCAGTAACAGTACCTAACACCCATGCATGTGTGAGTATCATTAACTGGCTACAGTAGGTTATTTGCAAATGAAGACATGAAGTTAAAAGGTGGTGTAGTAGGTGTCTATGGGGAGTAGTGGAGGGAGTGGTAGAGATGTATAGTCTCAGCACACTGTATTCATGTGTGAAATTACCAAGAATAAATAAAAATTTAAGTTTAAGGAGAGACATAGCATCATCTGCCACAGGGAAGAAAGCTGTGAAAATGAGAGGTCAAGACATACTTAGGAGAGCCCAGGAACATACCTAGGAGACAAGCTCTCTCTGTACAGTGAGCATCAGAACATATGCTAAATGCGATCATGGTTATAACATGGAAAGAGCAGCATCCGGTGTGCTTGATGGTTGCTAGCCACTTGTAACCAGCCATTCTTTTTACCTCCAGAATTTGACATCTTTTTGCAAATATCTGCTAAATCTGGGTTGAGAAGGCAAGGAGAAAGTGTTTCTCCAGAATGGTCTCTGCTGGTGTGTCTGTTCTCTCTGAGGTGCCTTGTTCTACTCCATATGTTAGTATTCTGGTATTTCCACTCCAGCAGATACTCCTAAGAAGAAAAGCATAAATGTAGAAATGAATTGCACTTACAGATCATGTCTAGGGTACGCATCATTGGTGTTTAACTCACAAAATCAGATACAGGGAAGAGAGAATGAGGCTTTGGAATTTGCTGGCCCCACTTGTAGGAGACTGACTAGCCTCCTCTGCTTTTTCTTCCTAGTAGAGGACAGGTGAAAGTGAAATAATCCTACATGAGAAATTTTTGCCTTTGTAACAATTCAAGAGGAACTCATGGGTGAGAGATAAACAGATCACTGGTCCTTCTTCCCTTCCTGACAAAGATTTATGGAGGAAACTTAGATCAGACATAACTCCTCATACTCACATTTTGAGGATCGGACATTATAAGGGGGCCCATGGCACTGAGGCAGAAGTCATGTAGTTTCCACCAGCATTTGCTGGCACCAACCAATGCCACTTGGAGTAATGTAAGAGAATGTTTCTGGTCCCAGAAATATGGCACAGAAAAGATCTGAACCAATCAGCGGCTAATATGACCTAATGCCTATGGACTGTAACTCAGGTAACCAGCCATTCGTCCCAGCCTATCAGCTTATGCCACACCTCCCTATGATTGTTCCTTAGCCCACCCAATGAAATCAGAAGATGGTATACCCTCTTGGAAGTACCCTAGTTCCCTATTTTTAAAAAAGCCTGCAGGCCTTTGGCCCAGGTAGCTGCCATTTTGTATGGATGGTGACCCACTCCCCTCCCCCATGCAGGCTGTTCCTGCAGAATAAATACTCTTTGCTTTTAGATCATATTTGAGTCTAGAGTCTTCCTTCAGCATTTTTTGAGCTTTACAACATCTAATAAATGTGAATATTTGAAGTCCCTGTCCATCCCCATACTTGAAACTAAATACTGCGGCCAGAGGGATGGTTCAGTTGGTACAAGTGTTTGTTACACAAACATGAGAACCTAAGTTAGAATTCTAGAACTCATGTAAAAGCCAAACATGTATCAGGAGGGTCCACATTCCCAGGTAGAGATGAGGTATCCCTGGAATCTCTCAACCCAGCTTCTTAGTGTGTACAGGGGGGAAAAACCCTGTCCCAAGCAAGGTAGAAGGTGAGAACTGATGGCCAAAGTTATTCTCTGACTTCTACACAAGTATCATGGACCATACATGCCTGTATAACACACGCACGCACACACACACACACACACACACACACACACACACACACACACACACTTTCTTCAAACTAGAATCCCACTGTTCATAAATTATCATTCTTTTCTCACTGTACCCTGAAACTCAGCAGTGCCAAGCTATTCTAAATGATCAAGGAATTCAGACAAAAGGAACAGAGGCAAAGCAGTGTCCAAAAATAGAAATTAAATCTATTTATCCTTATTCCATATGAGAAAAAGAGCATGCTGGATACATACTTGTGCTTATACACAGAAAAAAAAATTGGACAAAACAAAGATTGCTTTTAGAACTCTTAAACTCTCTTTCACTGGCCCCAGGGTGCCTCTGTTTCTGTCTCCTCTGCTTATAAGGTCCCAGGAGCTCTTTCCTACTTTGGGGACCATGATACAGCAAGAATTAAGCAATGGTAGTCAAATTCTGTCATCGAATCTGTGTCAAGCCCAAGACAGAAATCATGAGAAGATTCTAAAGACTTAAAGTAGGAGAGAAAGACCCAGACAAGAAAGCAAAGGGTCCTGAAAGTTCTCCCATGCAAGACCCAGGTGCCGTAATCCATTGTTGCCATGTGCCCACAGTAAGATATGGTCTCTGGAAGCAAGTATTGGAGCTAGTGATGCTCTTAGAGTTAAGGTTTTCACTAAAAATTATAAAGAACACGTCCCTCAAGGCCCTCAGCAGTGTAGGCTGGGGTCAGTCTTCTAACCACTCTTCCTTGATCAGCTTCAATGGTTAACATATTAATAAACATATAATCCAATGGTACAGTGGGTGACTTCACACACATGCACATGTGGCAGCACTAACTGAACTCAGTGGGTTATGAAAAAAATAAAAGAAGTTATGAAGTTGAGAAGGAGTATAATGAGAGACTCTGGAAGGAGTTGGAAAGAAGAAAGTGAAGGTTAGAGATAAGCAAAATACATTTAATACATATATGAAATTCTCAAAGAATAAATAAAAATACATTAAAAAAAATAATAACATCGAAGTCGCATCATATGAGACTGAGGAGATAGCTTAGTGGGTAAGAGTATTTCCTGAACAACTATAAAGCTCTAAGTTGGAATCCCTAGCATTCATTTAAAAAGCACAGTGTGGTTTCATATGACTGCAACCCTAGCACTGTCAAAGTATGGGGAACCAAAGGGGCCCCTGGGCTTACTGGATACCAAGCTAGCTCCAGGTTCAGGGAGAGACCCTGACTCAAGGGAATAAAAAGAGTGAAAGAGCAGGACACCCAATGTCTTCCTTTGACTTCTGCACATGGACATAAGCACACACACACACACACACACACACACACACACACACACACACACACACACACCTTAATACCTAGGCATACAAGATACACACAATTACATCGTATACATACATATAGGCAAATGTACACATACCTTTAAGTTTCCATGCATACCTCTACTAGTCAACAAAATGTGCTCATGGGGTAGTATTCCATTATCTGGGGTTTCACATTTTATGAATTCAGTGATTCACAATCAAGTCCAGGCCAAAGGTAAAAGGAAAGGCTTTTTTTAAGAGAAAGGCTCTATTCACACAGTATTTGGATCTTACCGTCATTAGATAAGAAGGCAGTCATCACAAAATTAGCTCAAGTGCACTAGTCTCCCACCCCCACATTCATGGAGAGCACACTTTAAGACTTACCATTCCTAGTAAGGCCTAGAACAAGGGGCAGTTGGAACCACACTGTCTATATTACTTAGCATAAGCACAGTGATGCTGTGTCAAACCAAAATGGCTACTAAGTGATTATTAATCAATTTTCTGTCACTATGACAAAAAAAATAGATAAAAATATGGGCAAGAAAGCTTTCAATTTGCTCATGGTTTCAATCCATGATCTTTCCCTAAGGTGTTTGTGCTGTACAGTATTCAGTATGAAGACAAAGAGACAGGACTCATGTCCAACAGGGTAGAAGGTAAGTACATAAGAGTTTATCACGCTGTTCAGAATGAAGCTCTGTTCTTTATTTCTAGAATTCTCCATGTAATGCTTCAGAGTTCACTTGCCTGAGAGTAAATGAAATTATTCATGAAGGAAAACCAGGGTAGAGAGGAGGAGGATTGTGCAGCTATAGCGTCTCAGACTTCAGAAAACTTTAGGTCTCCAGAGTCTAGCTACAGTGAAGGAGCAGCAGAATGTTGCCTCTTGGCCCAGTGGTTAGCAATAAGCATTGCTATTACAGAAGACCCGAATTCCCTTTCTAGGATCCACATAGGGTGATGCAAAAGCACATGTAACTCTAGCCTTATTAGATCCAGTGCCCTTTTCTGGACCCTACGGCCACTGCCCTCATATGCACATAACCCAGACACACACACACACACACACACACACACACACTTAAATTTTATTTTTTTAAATCTTAATAAATAAATAAATAATAACCTGGACTCTGAAAAACATACAGACTCTAGTATGCAATTGTCTATTGTCCCATACAACCCTAAAGGTTTAAGGATCAAGTAAACAGAATAGGAGACCGGTTAATGAGGTGCAACCTACAATCACAGTCACAGTACAATCCAGAGGATAGAGGACACTGAAGCAAAGTGGCTGCCAAGAGTATGTCCTGGAGCCACAGGGAGAAGGCAAACATGTGGTAGATAGAGTTATGACTGCAGTTGGCACATGAGAGGAGAAGCCAGAATGTGTGGTGGAGCCTGAACAGTGACCATAGTCAACTAAGTGAACTTGTTGCCTGGTGGGTGCATCCAGATGAACCACAAGGTATGTTTATGAGGCCAGAGATGAAGAGGCACAGAGAAATGGCCCGGTTTCACTGTGGAAGAGAAGTTAAACACCTAGAGTCTCCCTCACCACCTAGTGCAGGGCAAGTGAAAAAAAAGTTGGCATCACTACCCATGAACACCAGGAGCATTGGCTAAGAGTGGTCATCAGACACAAGGAAAAAAGACTCCTCAGATAACAAGGAGCATAAGAGATCCTAGCACAACCTAGCTGCTTGGATCGAGTCATGGAACTCTTTAACATCTTGGCTCCCTGTCTGTCCTGAGGCTATACTTTAACAAGGGTCTAAAGACTCAGTTAATGCCTTGTAAATAGAAGGGGACCCCAGACACTGCTTCCTGTCTCTGCACTTACAGATATTATAATTGTACAGTGGTGATGTAATGAAAATCATACATTATATTAAAGTCACTATTAGGTATACTTTAAAATTTCCTAGTAGCCACATTATAAAAACTAAAAGGAAATTGGTGAAACGTGTGTGTGTGTGTGTGTGTGTGTGTGTGTGTGTGTACTATCTTCCAAATGCAATCATTTTAACATCTTGTAAATATAAAAAGTTACTGCAATATTTTATGTATTTCTCTCAGCATTTGAAATCTGGTATGTGTGTGTGTGTGTGTGTGTGTGTGTGTGTGTGTGTGTGTGTGTGTATACATATATCACAATAATAGAACACTAAAATCAGATGAGATTGTACACACCTGCAATGCTAGCATTTGTGAAGCCAAGGCAGGGGACCACAAGTTCAAGGCAATCCAGGACTACATAACAAGACCCTGTCTCAAAAAATAGAATAGAATAGATCTTAGTCTTGATAAGCAACATTCATCATGGCAGCAGTTGCCTGCTAGATTGGATAGTACAGATAGAAAGCAAGGAATATTGCCTTCTGGTGCTCTGGATTTAAACATTTATAGAAAGTTCATGAGTTAGTTTTCTTGTCACTGTGGGAAAACCTAGGAAAGGAAGCAACTCAAGGAACCTTTATTTTTGGCTCATGACAAAAAGGTACAGCCCATCATGGTACAGAAAGCATGGCAGCAGGAGTGTGGAGCTGCTGACCACACTGAATCACATTCAGAAAGCAGAGAGCAAACAGGAAGTGATACCAGTCTACAGATACCCACATTTCATAAACAAATAAATAAGTAAGTACGTACGTAAGTACATAAAAGCTAGGCTTGCTGGCACACACTTGTATTCCTAGCATTAGAGAGGAGCAGACAAAGTCCTTGACTTCCCTTCAAGCCACCTAGCTTACCTGCTAAGATCGAGGAAAATGAGCAACCTTGTCTTAAAAACATGGACAGTTCCTGAGAAACAACACCGGATGCTACCTTCTGGGCTCTGTACACACATGCCCACAGGCAAACCCATACGCATAGATGCACGAACACAATAATTCATTGTAAAAAGTAAAGCTGTGTGACAGAAGAATAGAGAAAAGAGCTTGTCATCATCCTCTTGCAACTTGAAGAATCCTTGTTTGATTTGTCTTGTTACTCTGACCTTCAATCTTAGTCAAAATAATTGTCATTATCTGGTGACATTAAGAATCCAAAAGTATTATTGATAATAGTCAAATCATGGAAACAGCCTAAGTGTCCCTCAGTAGAAGAATGGATAAAAAAAAATTGTGGTATATTTGCACTATGGAATACTATGCAGTTATTAAAAACAAGGAATTTCCAAAATTTGTAGACAAATGGATTGAACTAGAAATGATCATAATGAGTGAGTTAACCCAGAAGGAGAAAGAGTTAAATGGTATATACTCACTTATACCTGCATACTAGCCCAAGGGGCATGTCCCATGAAAGTCTTCACTTACCAAGAAACTGGGACAGAGGGGAGGACATCCTATTGGGACTCTAGATGAGAGAAGCATGGGAGAATAGCAAAGTAGAAGGATCCAGAGCGTCCTAGAAACCTACAAGAAGAATATTATGATAGGCAGATTTGGGCCCAGGGGTCCTGGTCAAACTATGGCACCAGCCAAGAATAATACGTGCAGTAAAATTCAAACCCCTACTGAGATCTAGCCAATGGACAGGACATTCTTCATAGTTGAGTAGAGAGTGGCGTCTGACTTTCACATGAACTCTAGTGCCCCATATTTGACCACATCCCCTAGATGGGGAGACCTGGTGGCACTCAGAGGAAGGATAGCAGGCTACCAAGAAGAGACTTGATACCCTACGAGCATTTACACGGTGAGGAAGTCCCCCTCAGTCACAGTCATAGGGGAGGGGACTAAGGGGAAATGGGAGGGAGGGAGAAATGGGAGGATACAAGGGAGGGGATAACCATTGAGATGTAATATGAATAAATTAATAAAATATAAAAAAGAATCAAAAATAAAATAAAAAGAATTCAAATGTCTGGGAAATGTAGGTTGGTGGACATAATATTGAAAAGTCCTTGAGAAAGTTTGCTGAGTCTCCCATCAACCTGGGACATCCATCGAGAAGACAATGAGGGCTTCTTGTGACCATGCAGACCGAGAGCATTCCCCAGTCCTTTAGGTTACCAGAGGGGGTGGGGATATTTTTGCCAAAGAATAATCCAGGGGCTTCCTGGGTTGAAGGAAACTAGAATCTGGGTCTTCCCCAAACTCTGGGGATCATGTGATTCACAAGGAGCACACAATAAATTCTTGTTCTCATAAATTATTGGTCAAAAACACTCAGTGAACACCTGATGTATTTGGTTATTTCTCTGTTGTTGTAACAAAATACTATGATCAAAAGCAGCTTAAGAAAATAAAAAGGAGTTTGGGTCTTATGGATCCAAGGGCATAGAATTCACCATGACATGAAAGCACAGCAACAGACAGGGATAGACATGGCAGTGGGAGCAGGAAGCTAGCTGGCCATATCTTATCTACACACAGGAAGGAAAGAAAAAGAAAACAGGGAGAGAGCCAAGGATATTTAACTGAAATCCTGCCCCTAGTGACATACTTCCTCTAGCAACTCTTCACTCTCTAAAATTCCAAATCCTTTACAAGCAGTGCCACCCATTAGGGACCAGGATTTTTTTTTTTTAATTTTTTATTAATTTATTCTTGTTACATCTCAGTGGTTATCCCATCCCTTATATCCTCCCATTTCTCCCTCCCTCCCATTTTCCCCTTATTCCCCTCCCCTATGACTGTTCCTGAGGGGGATTACCTCTCTCTGTATATGCTCATAGGGTATCAAGTCTCTTCTTGGCAACCTGATGTCCTTCCTCTGAGTGCCACCAGGTCTCCCCCTCCAGGGGACATGGTCAAATATAAGGCACCAGAGTTCGTGTGAAAGTCATATCCCACTCTCCACTCAACTGTGGAGAATGTTCTGTCCATTGGCTAGATCTGGGTAGGGGTTTAAAGTTTACCGCCTGTATTGTCCTTGGCTGGTGCCTTAGTTTGAGCGGGACCCTTGGGCCCAAATCTGCCTATCATAATGTTCTACTTGTAGGTTTCTAGGACCCTCTGGATCCTTCTACATATACACTATGGAATACTACTCAGCTACTAAAAACAAGGAATTCCCGAAATTTGTGGACAAATGGATTGAGCTAGGAATGATCATAATGAGTGAGTTAACCCAGAAGCAGAAAGACTCAAATGGTATATACTCACTTATATCTGCATACTAGCCCAAGGGGCATGTCCCACGAAAGCCTTCACTTACCAGGAAACTGGGACAGAGGGGAGGACATCCTATTGAGACTTTAGATGAGGGACCAGGGTTTTAAATATATAAACCTATGGGGGGGGACATTTCTCATTCTAACCATCACCCCTAGATCCAAGATTCTTACTTTGCAAGATATCTTTTTTTATTGATAATATTCATATTATATCTCAATTGTTACCCCATCCCTTGTATCCTCCCATTCCTCCCTCCCACCTGCTTTCACCCTATTCCCTTCCCATATGACTGTGACTGAGGGGGACCTCCTCTCCCTGTATATGATCCTAGGGTATCAAGTCTCTTCTTGGTAGCCTTTGCAAGACATCTTTGCCTCACTATGATGAAAAGTCTATACTAATAACTTACAAAGGGAAAGGTTTATTTCAGCTCACACTTTTGGAGGTCTTACCACGACTTGGCAGATGTATCGCTTGCTGCCTGTAGATAGTGTAGAGGCAGGGAGTATGTAGTAGAGGGAACTGCCCCCATCATGGCCAGATTTGTGGGGTAAATGTGAAAAGCCCCCATGAACTCATGTCTTTGAACTGGTGCAACTATTTGAGCAACCTATAAATCTTTAGGTGGTGGACTCTCCTAAAAATGGATTATTAGAGGAAGGCTTTGAGGTTTTAAGACCTAGCCCCATTTTCTGTTTCTTGCTGCCTTATTATTATGGGTGTCATGTGACCAGCTACCTCCTGCCCCTACCACCAAGATGGGCTGTGAATTGTAAACCTAAGTAAACCCCTTCTATTTTAAGTTGCTTTTTGTCACAGCAATGAGAAAAGCATCTAATTCAGCCAGGATACACACACACACACACACACAAACACACACACACACACACACACACACACACACATACACATGTACACAAGAGAGATAAAGAGAGAGAGAGAGACAGAGACAGAGACTGAGACAGAGAGACTGAGACAGAGAGACAGAGACAGAGACAGAGAGACAGAGAGCAATCAGACTTCCGCAATCCCCCTCAAGAACACTACACACACATTAAATATAATCTTTCACCTCCAAAAAGTCCACACCACTTCTGTATAGTATCACCCTGGGAGCCACATGTCTTTAGGGTACATTCAACATCCCAAGTATAGCACTTACACATCTGTTATTGGAAAAACAGACAAACCAAAGTCACTTTCTTGGAGGATAGGTCTTCCTTAGGGATTCATGAGCTGACTTTCCTCTGGTGTGTCTGAGATAAAAAGAGTGTGTTGTCCTATAGGCCTGGGAGCATGCCAACATTTTCTTCTTTAGTTTTTTCCCAAAGCAGATGTAGGGTACAAGAATTCTTGTGAGAAAACTAAAACAAGGTTGCTTTGATTCTGGCCTTCCTGTATATTCTGCCAACACAGGTTAACAAGGCAAAAGGGGGAAGAAAGCACATAAAGGCAGATGTGTGATGTCTGGAAAGGAAGCTGCAGCTAGCCATGTGAGTCACACAGAGCTTTTTGAATGTCCTGCCTGCTGTAGAAAGATAACAGGGCGCCCCACCCTCTTGGATGGGGAAAAGAGTTTTTTTCATGTGACAGGTTAGCTCTGATTATGAAAAAAATGTAATGAATGAGAGAAGGGACTCATAGCGTCACTGCTCCCTGGGGATTTATAGTCAGGTCGTGGTTGTGGGAGAGGGAAGACACGTTTTCTTCATTGACATGGACACTGTTAAGTCACCTGTGCTCCTATATAGAATACCTTACCCATGATCCTCTAAGTAGCACTAATTAAACCCACTCTCTTTCTTTTCCCACACACTTAGGCTAGTTTGTGAAAGGAGATCAGTGAGCGAGAGGGGATAAGAGTGGGGGTTAGGGGGTGAATATGATCAAAATACTTTATAAACGTGTATGAAGTGTCATAGTGACATATTATTATATATAACTAACATATAGAGAAAATGTGTTTCTTGGAAGGAATGAGACAGAGCATAATGCAGCCTCTGCTTGCTCTATGGCTTCAGGGCCATTTCCATGGAGTTCCTCCAGAGGCATGTTGCTAGCCCACTGCCCACCCAGCCTGGTCTCTGAAGGTTTCACTTTCATCCCCATCAACCAGTAGCTCAGGGTGAATCTCTTCAATATGCATGACTCTTCTCTCTCCCTCTCATCCCACAACCAAAACATCTAAAAACACAGTAGATAGGTCATGTAGCAGACTGAGTTCATTCCCAAGAAGGACCACCTGCCCAAGTACCCATGTGTCACAATGAATGGATACATTTATTCCTCTTTGCCTGTTGGTACCATCAAAGGATAACCATTTCATTGAGTTTGAAAGATATTACAGTATTCCTCTTATTAATATTGGCACCTAACTGATAATAGAAGGAACTCCGTGCTAGCTAACCTACATGGTGAGTTTGAGACCAGCCTGGGGTATGAAGACACTGTCTCAAATCAACAAGCAATTGGAGGGGCCTGTCCCCCCTCTCTGACTCCACTCCCTGGGAACTTCTCTGAACTAGAGGGACAGTAACTTTCATCATTCTTGTGAACACTCTCAGCTCTCTCTCTCCCCCTTTCCAGCCCTTTCCCATTTCTTTGTGTCAGTCACCAATACATGGATGCACTGTCTACCTGAGTACCAACCTGGCCACACCAACCTGGAAATCAAGTAGACAATCTGAGCCCTCCTTCCTGCCCCCATTGCAAATTGTCCAGTCTCATCCCCAAGCCTGCTGCACTTGCAGGGACACATCCTCCAACTCTACCTCGGTTCCCTCTAGACGATGCCAAAGTGTTTTGTTAGACTCAGCTTTCCTCCTTCCTAAGGACCCTCTGAGTCCCCACTCCCATTCCTCTGTGTCAATCACCAACACCTAGAAATGCTCTACCTGGGATGACCAGTAACCACATTGGACCTGTACTCAGATCAGCATCTTCCCCAGCCATCATGAGAGAACCTTCCTCCTGCAGTAGACAGGACCTAACACAGAGACCCAAAACTGGACACAGTGCAAAGACTGAGCAACCTTGGAGCACTCAGTCCTAAATGGGATGTCTTCATCAAATCAGGAAGCTCTACAGAAGAAGATGCAGAAATAGTATGTGTGGTTTTACTTTTACATCCCTGGGACCTGATGGCTTCTAGCACAGATCCAAGTTTGATAAGAGACTTTCTCACAAGATAAAAGATGGACAGTGCTAGAGCAGGACACCAGACATTGGCCTCTGGCTTCTTCATATGTATATGTGGAAACACGCAGGCACGTACACACACACACATACACACACACATCAACTCTTTCCCATGAGACAAAGGAAGAGCTGGCACTAAAATACCTCGGATTCAAGAAATAAAATAAATTTGTGATGATATGTATATATATATGAAATATTATATATATATATATATTCTGGCAAGAATCAGAGGCACGTTTGGAAGTGTTACCTCGAGGGACCAGAAAGTAGGAAGTGAGCCTCTCACTTTGTGTTGCTTTCCACTCTACATGGCACAATTTCTCCAACCTGTAAAACAGACTTAGTAACAAATGGTCCCTGTGGGCCTTATTTTCTTCTTCGTATTTCTGTAAGGATTGAATCCTTTTAAATGGATCCAATCCATCTTAGCCTCATGAAAAATAAAATAAGCCAAGTCAGTAATTAAGTACATCATCTTAATTCCTCACCTTTCTCCTTCTCCGTCCCTTCTCAACCAAGGAATGTGAAACAGTTCCAAAGATTTTTCCATGACACGGGAGCTGTAGAAAGACAGATGGTCGAAGTGAAGTACGTGGAGCCCTGGACAAGATACGGAAAATAGGACTGGATGGCAAGCGAGATTGCAAAGCTGCAGGGAGGCAGGTGGCTGCCAACTTTCTGTACCACCATTTTATAAAACTATTTTTCAACTCTATCAACTTAAAACATTTATCTAGACCTAAAAACATCTTAACCCCTAAACAACTAAGAATAATAGGAAAACTGAACTATCTGGTCTTTGACTCCAGCAGAGACTTGAGAAGGAATAAAAATTAACTACCTGAGTAAACAAGAGGTTCAGGTTAGCAGCTTCCAACGTGAAAAAAAAATGACAGTTTGCTGCCTGAACAGACACCAAAACTCTCTATAACATTGGAGCATCATGTTCAGCCTTCTGTCCCAGTACATGTGACAGACATATTTGTGAGGCAGGAACTACTGAGGACTTGCTTATGCTGTCTCAGCAGAGATTAGCCATCGGCTCTGCCTACATCCAAGCTTGCCCATTTTTAGGAAGAATTCTGTCAATAGCCAAAATGAGGACGTTTTGCCCAGTAGCTGGTTTACCACATTTTTAGACTCACCAAGAGAAGAAAGATGTTTTCCTTAAGGTTCCAAATACAAATAGCCAAAACACTATGAATGTAACATTAATATAATCCCTATTTGTTTTATGGTTTTCTTGGTGTATATAGTTTATTTTTTATATGTGTAATATAAATGTATTTATAAAAAAATTAATATTTTAGAAAGAAAACTATTTCCAGTAGAAAAGAAGGATGTTTTTATTTAATTAACTTATTCAGATTATATCTCAATTGTTATCCCATCCCTTATATCGTCCCATTCCTCCCTCCCTCCCACTTTCACCCTATTCCCCTTCCCTATGTCTGTGACCAAGGGGGACCTCCTCTCCCACTATATGATCATAGGCTATCAAGTCTCATCTTGGTAGCCTGCTTATTCTTTCTCTGAATGTCACCAGGCCTCCCCACCAAGGGGAAGTGGTCAAATATGGGGCACCAGAGTTCATGTCAGAGTTAGTCCCTGCTCTCCACACAACTATGGAGAATGTCCTGTCTATTGTCTAGATCTGCGTAGGGGTTCGATGTTTACTACATGTATTGTGCTTGGTTGGTGCAGGAGTTTGAGCAGAACCCCTAGCCCAGATCTGTCCATCCTGGTGTTCTACTTACAGGTTTCTAGGACCAGCTGGATCCTTCTATTTCCCCATCCTCCCATACTTCTCCCACCTAGAGTCCCATTAGGATGTTCTCACATCTATCCCAATCTCCTGATAAGTGAAGATGGGTTAGTGTCCAATTGTAAGTGAGTATATACCATGTGAGTCTTTCTGAGTCTGGGTTAATTCACTCAGTATGATCATTTCTAGTTCCATCCACTTTTCAACAAATTTCAGGATTTCCTTGTTTTTAATTGCTGAGTAGTATTCCATAGTGTAAATGTACCACAGTTTCTTTATCCATTCTTCTATTGAGGGACACTTAGGCTGTTCCCAGGTTCTGGCTATTATGAATAAGGCCGCTATGAACATGGTTGAGCAAATTTTCTTGTTGTGTAGTGGAGCATCTTCTGGGTATATTCCAAGGAGTAGAATAGCTGGGTCTTGAGGAAGCCCTATTCCCAGTTTTCTGAGATAGCTCCAGATAGATTTCCAAAGTGGTTGTACAAATTTGCATTCCCATCAGCAATGAAGGAGTGTTCCCCTTTCTCCACTTCCTCCCCAGCATGTAGTGTCACTTGAATTTTTGATCTTAGCCATTCTGATGGGTGTAAGATGGAATCTCAGAGTCCTTTCCATTTGCATTTCTCTGATGACTAAAGACTTTGAGCATTTCTTTAAGTATTTCTCAGCCATTCAATATTCCTCTGTTGAGAATTCTCTGTTTAGTTCTGAACCCCATTTCTCACTTGGATTATTTGGTTTGGTGGTGTTTAATTTCTTGAGTTCTTTATATATTTTAGATATTCGACCTTTGTCAGATGTAGGGTTGGTGAAGATCTTTCCCAGTCTGTAGGCTGTCACTTTGTTCTGTTGACAGTATCTTCTGCCTTACTGAAGCTTCTCAGCCTCATGAGGTCCCAATATTGATTGTTGACCTTAAGGCCAGGGCTGATGGTGTTCTGTTCAGGAAGCTGTCTCCTGTGCCAATGTGTTCCAGGTTCTTTCCCACTTTTTCTCCTAACCGAGTTAGTGTCTCTAGTTTTATGTTGAGGTCTTTAATCCACTTGGACTTGAGTTTTGTGCATGGTGACAACTATGGGTCTAATTGTATTTTTCTACATGTAGACATCCAATTAGACCAGCCCCATTTGTTGAAGATGCTATCCTTTTTCCATTGAATAGATTTGGCTTCTTGGTCAAAAAAACAAGCGACCATATGTGTGTGGATTCATTTCTGGGTCTTCTATTTGATTCCATTGATCAGCCAGCCTATTGCTGTGCCAGTACGATGCTGTTTTAATTACTGTTGCTCTATTGTACAGCTTGAGATCAGGTCTAGAGAGTCCTCTGAAGGATCTTTTATTGTATGGGATTGTTTTAGCTATTCTGGGTTTTTTGTTTTTCCATATAAAGTTGAGAATTGATTTTTTTAATGTCTTTAAAAAATGTGTAGGTATTTTGATAGGGATTGCATTGAATCTGTAAATTGCTTTTGGTAAGATGGCCATATTTTCTACGTTAATTCTCCTGATCCATGAACAAGGGAGATCTTTCCATTTTCTGATCTCATCTTCAATCTCTTTCTTTAGAGATTTGAAGTTTTTTCAAACAAGTCCTTTACTTGCTTGGTTAGAGTTACTCTTAGATATTTTATATTGCTTGTGTCTGTCAAGAAGGGTGTAGTTTCTCTAATTTCTTCCTCTGCATGATTGTCATTTTTAAATAGGAAGGCTACTGACTTTTTTATTTAATTTTGTATCCAGCCATTTTGCTGAAGGTATTTATCAGCTGTAGGAGTTCTCTGGCGAAATTTTGGGTGTCACTTGTGTACACGATCATATCATCTGCAAATAGGGATAATTTGACTTCCTTTTTTCCCATTTGGATACCCTTGATCTCTTTTTGTTGTCTTATTGCTCTGGCTAGAACTTCAAGAACTATATTGAAGAGATATGGAGAAAGTGGGCATCCTTGCCTCACCTCCGGTTTTAGAGGAATTTCCTTGGGTATCTCTGCATTTAATCTGACTTTGGCTATTGACTTGCTTTATATAGCCTTTATTATGTTGAGGTGTGTGTCTTTTACCCCTGATCTCTCCAGAACATTAAACATGAATGGGTGTTGGGTATATTTTTTTAAAGTGCCTGCAGGCTCACCTCAAGTTCACCATTTTGTCTAAATGGTGATCACTAACTACATGCTGTATTTCTGCAGAAATAAATGTTATTTGCTGCTTGAAAAAAACTATTTTTCAAAATAGAACAATTCATTATTTAGCCCTTTGATCAGTAAAATGTCACCCTACTATAATTCTAAGAAAATTCATCATGATATTTCAAAGATTCCACATATATAAATATTTATGTAACTCTCCTTATACTAAAATAATTGACAATATCTTAAATTGCATCAATTGTTAACAGTTGTGTAAATTGGGACATATCTAATGAATAGAACTCAATCTATAATGATATTATGTAAACTTTATTTAAACATGATAACTATATTACGTATTACAAATCAAAATATAGATTTCTATAAATCTTATATTTGAGCCAAAAATACAACTCCTCTTTAAATTACAGTTTTGTTTATTTGTCCTGTGTCAGGATTGGGAGCAGGTGCCAGGGTATACATGTGGGGATCAGATTACAACTTTGAGGAACCACTTTTCTCCTTTTATTTTGTGTGGGTCTAAAGGCTCAAACTCAGGTGGTCCAGCTTAGCAATGGCAGGTGCCTCTACTTATTAAGCCACTGCACCAGCCCAGAAAATTTTAAATGCTGAAGAAATGTTCAAATAAACTTAAATATAGTAAATGTATAAAAAGAGATAACTAGGTACACTAAGTCTAGGAATTCTTTACTCATTTATGTACCTGTTCGATACTGTGAGTTAGACCGTGTCTTTGAGGCCCAGGACTCATCTCCCTGTGCTCCCAACTGCAGCCCAATGTTGCTTCCCACTGTTACCCTGACTTACATGCTATGAGTCTCCCCTCAAACCATGAACCAAACCAACCACTTCTTTCCTCAAGACACTTTGTCTGGAAATTCATCACAGCAACAGATAACTAACATATCAAGACTACTACAGTAGTCCCGGTACCTTCATGGTCATGAATTTGGAAGTTGCTACCATACAAGAAGACAGGACTTATAAAAACTAAAAGTCAACAGTTTTTTAGATTTGTTAGAGAACTAAGGTTGCAGGACAAACCTCTTCCCCAAACTGGAAACAGAGATGAATACAAGGAATCACAGTGTCTCAGAACAAGAGACACAGGGCAAACGTTCAAGGATCCACATAGGGAGTCCCCCCCAACTTCCCAAGTTCACACACTGAAGATTGCAGAAAAATCCACTCTCACTTAAGAAGGGAAAATGTGACAGTTTTGAAATATATTTAGAGCATTCTGCTCTATTTAACAAAGCACTAAGAATGAGGAAGCGTTTCAGCCACTGGCATGAAATGCCTTTCTAGTCATCATAAAACAATGTACAATGATACGATAGTGAAATTTAAAACACCGACAGCATCGCTGGTTCTTCACACACAAACTACCCAAGCTGATGAGTGCAGTTCGAGTGGTGCATGCCAAGGCAGTGCTAGAATGATCTCTCCTGCTTGTCTCTGTGAAGTGAATCCTGGCATTGCTTTTCTGAAAGCAATTTGGAAGCTTGAATCAAATATCTCCACACTGCAATCACGGTGACCTAGAATCTGCCCCTATGAAAATTTATTCTAACAAAATAATGAATGGGCGCAGAAGCATATTCTCTGACTGTCAGAGATATTTATCAAAATCCTGTATCTAATGATGAAAAGCAGAGAACAACTCCCACACCTAATAATAACAATTTGATAAATAAATAGTGACATGTGTTTATGATGGGTTGCTAGCCAATCATTTGAAATGAGGTTATGAGGGCTCCTTGGCTCTGAAGGGATGCTCATGATATATTAACAAGTGACAAAAGGAAAATTGGCAAACCTGATACCTAGCATGATTCCATCTTTTTATTTACTGAAGTAGAAAGAAGCATTTGAAAAACTACGTACAAAATTGCTAATAGTGCTTAACTCTTGGGGGCTTGGGTTCATTGACTTCTTAATGCTGAATACATTTTAATCTTATTAAGTTTATATGTACCTTAACATATGTGTTAAATATGTGGATGCCAATTTATAGAAATTCTAAATTATGGTTATTGTTTTAAGTGCTGGAAATATGGATTAATATTTGTAAATCTTACTTTATCTTAACTGACTCAACACTGTGAATATTTTCAGAGTATAGTGTGATTTTTCTCAGAGTCTGTTTACATGTCATGATCAAATGGGATAATTAAGATCTCCCTTAGCTCAAACACTAGGCAACTCCTCGTAGTAAGAACAATCAAGTTTTCTCATGTCACTACTTTGAAATATGCATTGTTGTTAATTATAGTCACCCTACTGTGCAATAAGATGCTTCATTCGTCTACTTCAGCAACATATAAGATCTTTAGATACAATTTATCTAGTCATTGAAATGTAAGCAAAGTTACCAGGTTCTATATTGGTAGTTATTGCTTGCCAGAGAGTGGGGAGACATTTTCTTCAGTGGTGTACCCACTGGCAAGAGGCCCATGCTCTTGATAACAACCCCACATCCATGTTGCCATAAACAACCCTCATGCAACTCAATGAGTCACTAAAGGAAAGTGGAAAATAACAAATGATAAGTGTTGTTGGTCTAATGGTATCTTTGCTGCTAGTAGTTTGAAGTCTTTCCTCCTAAGCTCTAAAATGAAGCAACGGGACAAAATCAACAGGCGCTGGTGGCCAGCAGGAAGCCATTTCTTTCCAGGAACCAGCTCAGTCATCTAGTAAATATCTAGTGCTGTGCCAGGCTTGATACACAGTCCACTTAGAGCAGATTTTGAAGAAGGGAAAAAAGTAATGTGCATTTGTTTCATTACAACAATTTAATAGGAGCAGTCATCCAAACAACGGAAAATGTCAAGAGGGCTATTAAAGGCCTTCAGCAGGACCAGTGTGTCCAGGCACAAATATTAACTGAGAATAATCTGGAGAAAGGAACATGAAGGGGTGCAGTTCTTGCAACAGACTGGTGTCTCAGCAACCCCAAATGGCCTCCAGTTCCTGGTGGACAAAGAGAAGCCTTGGCTGGTCTTCTAGACAGCATCTAGTCAGCCTTCTAATCTGGGTGCATTGCTCGGGCCCAGGAACTCAGAAGTGAAGCGATATTCTCAGTGGTTAGTATAGATTGTCAATGTGACAGGCTCCAGAATCACACAGAAGAACTTTCTAGATTAAGTTAATTGAAGTAGGACTATTCACTCTACCTGTGCCATTGCCTAAGGTCTTGAACTAAATAAAAAGAAGCAAGTGGACTGACATCAGCATTTGTCACTCCCTGCTTTCTGACTACAGATACAATGTGACCAGCTGCCTCAAGTCCTGCTGTCCTGACTTCACCACTGTGATGAATGCTGCAGCTACTATACTCTTCCTTCATTTGCAGATCTCAAAAACCCATAGAAAGGAAGGTGGGACCTGGGAAAATTGCTCATTGTAGAAAAGCACTTGCTGGCTAAGCAAGAGGACCTGAGTTCAGGAACCTAACATTCATTCAAATGCCATGCATGGCCTAGTGTGCCTATACCACCATAATTGACGGTGAAGACAGGCAGAACCTGAGAGCTTGCTGGCCATCCAGATTAGCCAAAGTGTCAGGCTTCAGATTCAGTGAGAGACTCCATTTCCAAAACTAAGATGGAGGCCAGCAGAGGAAGATAATCATTGTCTTCCTCTGGCCTCTGCATATGTATGTGTAGGCACATATAGCATGTGGGCATGCAACAAACACAGAGACAGACAGACAGACAGACAGACAGACAGACAGACAGGCAGGCAGACAGGCAGACAGACACAGCATAGCTTTGCAGTTTCCTGCACGTGAGTACCAGTTCTACATAGGTAGAGATGTCTCACACAGCAGGATGAATGCTATAAAAAGCTTTGAGAATGAATACACTGTGTCCAAGGACTTCTCAGTGTTCTTCATTTCAACTTTCCTGGGGAGGAGGACTCTGAGGAGAGGCAGGCATTGGGGTGAGTTTTCAGCCAGACTGCTGCATATTCAGATTTCATTCCACACTGAAGAAAGTAGCTCCTCCTTCAGCTGGAGCCCAAAAGAACAAGAAACTACAACTGTGTACTTCCCCTTTGTCCTTCCCTGACACTACCCGTGTACCAGCACAATCTATCCCAGGTAACCTAATGTAACGACTCATATTGATCATCAAACCCGATAGGATGTAGATGAGGCAGGCTTTGAGAGTTTAGACTTGTGCCATTTCCAGTCAGTCTCTCCACCTCTTGGTTTGTGATTAAGATGTGAGCTACCAGGTATCAGCATCCAACTAGAGCCACCATGCTGTCATGGTGTCATAACGTGGCATTGCTGCCTTGCTGTCCCCATCAATATGGACCCTAACCCTCTGGGACCATAGGCCAAAGTACACTTTTTCTATAGGGTGCCTTGGTCATGGTGTTTTATCACAGGCATGGAGAGGTGACTAATGTGTGCCCTGTGCTACCTCCCGACTTACCTTGGCCTTCCTCTCACTTCTCAACAAAATGGACCAGAGCAGAAAGACTGGTCTTCCTGCTCCTGATTCTGCACACTTGGTTCTGATTTGCAACTTGCTTCAAGGCCTTTGCTTCCACTTAAATTAAATATTTGCATCAAAAGAATTATCTGCTCATTGCCCAGTGGAAGAGAACAAAATACCCTCATTCTCCTTGTGTTCCAGTGTTGTTTGTTGACCTTCCTAGTGCAGGGCTGGGAGGGAGTAGGTCAATCTCATGTACCCTCGATTGTTATTCACACTGATTCTTGACACAGGGTCTCTCACTAAGCCTGGGATTTACCAATTTGTCCAGGATGGCAAGCCAGAGAGCCCCAGGGGTGCTCCTAGCTCTGCCTCCCCAGCACTGAGACTACAAGCTCATATTATCACACCTGACTCTTTTACATGAGGGCTGGGGATCAAACTGAGGACCTCAGGTTTGTATGGCAAGTGTTTTATGGACTGATCCATCTCCCTAGCCTCTGATTCTTTTTTTTTTTTTTTTTTAATCAGTCTCCTCTTTGAAATTAAAACTCCTATGCCCAGGGTATGGAGCTTTCTCTACAGCTGCTCCCTGAGCCCAAAACCTTCACAGGAAGTAGCTCTTAGATCTATCCTGGGAGAGCAGATGAGCTGGGCCCAGCAGCTACCCATGAAAATAGGCTGTCCCATATCAGGGTGCAGGAGACAGAATACAAAAAAAATAAGGAATAAGGTTACAGTTGACAATGCCGTAGGCACAGAACAGCACTAAAGGCCTATTATCTCTCCTGGTCTAGAGACTAGATCTGGGGTCTGGGTGGAACTGGCACTCCACTTTCGTTGTGCAGATCATCTGGCCAACAGACCAGACTTACCTTAAGCCATGCTAAAGATATAGATGAAATAATGCTTCCTTTAATACGATACTGTACTTTTCCTTCCCAGAATCCAAGCCCTAGCTCAGTAACTTACAGTGCAGCTTTGTGATTCTGCCTGCTTTTCTCAATTGCTCAGAAACTCCCTTCTCTTCTAACTCTGTTCCAAGCATGCTTTCCCATACTCCTCGTCTGAAGCCTCTACCTCACCATGGGGCTGCTCATCTGTCATGTGTCTGCCCTCCATGCTGGCTCAGATCACATGGCTACTTCCCCCTCCCTTCCCCATTCTCTTCTTCTGGATAGCTGCTAAGATTTAGAGCATGCCTTCCCTGGAATGTTTTTCCTTTAGATTCTGATAAAATTGCTTCCATTTGAGTTGTTTCTTAAATTATTTTACCAATGAAACTAAGAGCCCTAAGAGAGTTAGGGGGACATAGATAAACAAGAGAAGCAAAACCATACTCCCTGAGATGGCAGCTTCTTGTTCTTAGAAGGCATTGCAAGGAAGAGAAATGGCAAGCAAGCGCCTGGGTGGGTATGTGAACAAGGGGAACTGGGAGGAGCCAAACACCCAACCAAGGGTACTTTTACCAAACTCCCAATGTTAGTTTACATGTGAGCCCACTAGCCTACCCTTTGGAACCTAGCAACATCTTATGTCATCACCTGCCACCACCAGGTGTAAAGGGACCCACTCCACCACTGTCAGCTCTCTCTCTCTCTCTCTCTCTCTCTCTCTCTCTCTCTCTGTCTCTCTCTCTCTCCCTCCCTCCCTCCCTCCGTCCCTCCTTCCCTCCCTCTGTCCCCACATTTTCTCTCTGTGTCCTTCTCTGCCCCCATGGCTCTGCCCCCATCTGCCTTTCTGCTTGTCTACATGTCTAAGCATCTGCCTCTACCTCTCCTCCAGACCCTAACCACCCCCTCCTGCCCCAAATAAACCTCCTTATACCAGAACTGTTTGGGGGCCTAATTCCTTAGGGGATACACCTTGACATGGGCCTGCCATGGTGCCTCCTTCCCCTTCCCTGCCACATTATCATTACAGATCCTAACACCCAGCCTTACGGCCTTGCCTTCTGATCTGGAATGGATAAAGCTGTCACTTTCCATAACTGAGTCTCAGTTTTCTGTCTTTCCAAGACATTCAGTTCTTTGTTCACCCCACTGAACAAGCTCAATGATCCCCCGGATGACTACCAACAGCTCTATTACAATCTGGCAACCCTGAAGGGATGCTCTAAAAGCAGTCACACAAGAAGTCAGTGGGAGTGTGATGGAGAGGTACCCAGTTTCCTGTGGTCTTCACCCCAGAAGCAGTCTCAGTTCTTAGGCTTCCAAATGAAAAGAAGCCAAAGTGGACACAATACAAAGCAAGCAGTCACTGTTTAAATATAATGGGCAAGGGAACAAAAATCGACTCTTTCAAAGAACTGGCCTCGGTGAGCAGCAACAGCTCCACACTGGCAATTATGCAGCTTGTGTTTCTCCCAGCTCTGTGCACATCCCTGTGTCTTACCCTAGGGTGGGTACTTTCAGAAAAGGGGCCTGATTTTTCTCTGAAGTCTAGTTTACTAGAAATGAGTTGGCTGTGAGTAGTTTGCAAGATGCAGGAAGATGGCTCTGTGTATAAGCATGGGGACCTGAGATGAAATGCCCAGAACCCATGCAGAAATATGTGCGTGTTATGTGAATAAAAAAAAATAAAAATAAAAAAGGAAATGAAAACGATTGGTCCTAGGTATGGTGAAGGGGACAGTTTATTTTAGATATGTGAGAGGACGTAGTGAGAAGCACAGACATCTAGGAGAGTCAGAGAGGACATGACTAGACTGAGCATGTAGGGGGAGGGAGAGGGGGCAGGGGGAGAGAGAAGAGAGGAAAATGAGGGGCAGCATCCAAGAAAAACAAAGATACAAAAGGTGCAAGTATGCAAAATGGGTGGATTATATAGAGAAAAGGAGCCCAGGCCACTAGGCTGGATAGTTCAGGGTAGGCAGATAGGTATGCTACCCAGGAGTGCCCTGTAACAGGTAGGGACTGAGGGAGAGATGCTGAGGTAGAGCCCTATAACAGGTGGGGACTGAGGGAGGGATGCTGAGGTAGAGCCCTATTACAGGTGGAGACTGAGAGATGCTGAGAGATCCTGGCAGCCAGGTCTGTTTTGATATGTTAAATAGGCACCTTAGCCATTTGTCCCAGAGTTTGAACTTTAACAGTCTGTGCATGCTTCTGTAACACCAGAAATGGGAGATGTCCCTGGAGCTTGCTGACCAGCTGACCTGGCCAAAATCCAGCCAGTTCCAGGTTCATTGAGAGACTCCATTTTGAGAGCAAAAGATACAGAGTAATAAAGCAGCATGGCCAACATCTTCTAAGGTCCACACTGGCACACACACACACACATGCACGCACACATGCACGCACACACACATATGCACACACGCATGCACGCGCGCACACGTACATGCACAAGCACAGGAATATGTCAAGGAGTTTGTAAGTATCCTTAAAGTGCATAAGTTAGCACTGGAAAAAAAGGAGTAACAAAAATCAGCTTGATCCCCTGTTCAAAAAACCTCTGCTGTCAGTTACAGCTCACACAGCTGAGTGGAACACCACCTCTTTTTAATTATTCATGTCCTATCTATTTGACTACTACAAACTACCTCTAAATCCTTTTATTTTTACTCTGAGTAGGTCCATCTAGAGCAAATTTCTTTGTGGGCACTCTTGACGATACACCATTGGGGCTCATGGCCTGGGGCAGCTTCCTGCGAGCTGAGAAGTGGTAGGACCAAAGGAGCCCAGAGATGAGCATCCATTGGCCTACTCAGAGATGACATACAGGAACCTGATTGGTCGCCCAAACCTATATAACCTGCTTTCTCTTCCGGAATAAGTGAGTCCACAGCCACTCACCATTGGTCTAATCAATTCTCCCTGTGGTGACCACATGCCACTCACCCCCTCAGCCTGAACCCACTGCCTTCTCCCACAGGCTGGACCCTCAGGAGGAGGACCAACAACCCATCATTACCTTTATGGCACAGTTGGAATTAACTACTATCAATGTTTGGTCTTTATTACTGTTGGGGGGAGGGGGGTAGATTGGTTGGTCTCTCCTGTGCAGAAATTGACTGCAGTGGCTACTCAAAGCAAGTGGAATAAGAGAAGTCCAAGCGAGGGGACAGTTACAGAGGAGGCTAAGGTGTTTTTGCCCTTCTATTCTTCTCATTTGTGAAAAGCTTGTCTTGTGCCCTGTGGCATCACAGCAAGCAAGAAGCAGTGTGCTGCCCTCCCCCTACAACAAACCTCGGGCTTTCAGAGATCCTAGACCAAATCAACTCTGAAAGGTGACCAGAAAAATAGTGGCTGAGATGCGCATGGATTCACTTGATATGAAATGGTGTTCCTCTTTAATCTGGTTTTGTATTTTATCTTTCTTTTATGCTTCCTTTAAGCTATTTTATTTCATCCACCTACTCTCTGTCCTTCAGTGAGCCTATTTATATTCTGCAATAAAAAGAAAATTTTCCTATCACAGCCTCTCACACAAAGCTTTTCCATAGGAAATGGACACAACCTGATCTCATCTTCTTGCTCCTCAGAAGGAAATGAATCTTCCTTTGAAAGCACTTCTGGCAGCTCAGTCTGGGTGCCATTTGTCCCCTGCTGAGAATCAATGCATGCCATGATAGAGACAGCCCCATCATCTGCGCAATTACTTCTATCTTTCAATCCATGAGCTGAGTTAAAAGCCACACCATGCATATGTTCCTCCTCATCTTCAACTCTGCTAAGCGACCATGGTTGATGCTGTCATCCATATTTAAGAAATGAGTCTCAGAGGGAAAGTGTGCCTCTAAGGGCAAGAGGCTAAGCCACTGATTCAACCCTTGGGTTTAATGGACATGAACTGATGCAGACTCCGTTTCCTTGTTGTCTCAGCCATCTTCTTTTCAGCAGTAACTTTATGATAAGTACTTCCTAACTTTTGCCTACCATCTTATTAGCCACAGCACCCATGGGCATGTGGTGCCTAAGCCTGGTGCAATGCTTCTCATAGAGATGTAGAGATGGACAAGAGCCCTTTTGTACTGCACACTATGAGGGCACTTTTATCTTATTTTACTTTATTTATTCCTTGAGAATTTCATACATGCATACAATAATCCTGTCCACCCTCTCACTCCCCACTTCCAACTTCTTCCAGATGCTCCACCTCCTCCTTCCAACTGCATACCTTCCTTTGTTTGTAAGACCTTAAGTCAAGTCAGTGCTGCGCATTTGTACTTGGGTGTAGCTTCATCCACTGGATCATGGTCAACCCACAGGAGACCACACCCTGAAGAAAACTCTGCCTTCCCAGCAGCCATCAACTGCCACTAGCTCTCAACTAGGCATGGGGCCTTGTGAGTCCCACCTCATCGTTGCTGGAATTTTGACTGGCTTGATCTCAGGCTTGTCCTATGAAAACTACCACCATTGTTGAGCGTTCATGGGCGTGACATTAATTTGCCATAGTCCTCGTTCTATGTCTCTTACAATCTTTCCGCCCACTCTTTAGTTATGCTCCCTTAGCTTTGAAGGGAGAGGTGTGATTAGAACATCTTTTCAGAGCTAGCACTGGACAGGTGCTTTCCCAGCTGAGGGTCTCTGTGCTAACTTCCACCCACTGGAAGAAGCTTCTCTGGTGAGAAGTGAGAGGCACATTATCCATGGGCATAAAGTTAGGTATGTAGAAGGCAGTTCTTTGGATAGTACATCAGTTCAACAGAATGCTAGTAGTCACTTAGCCTCTCAGACAGCAGTTCTCAACTTATGGGTCATGATTCCCTTTGAGGGTTGAATGACCTTTTCACAGGGGTCACATAGTAAGTATTCTGCATGGCAGATGTTTACATTACAATTCATACTGTTAGCAAAATTACATTTATGAGGTAGCAACAAAAAATAATTTTATGGTTGGGGATTACCACAACATGAAGAACTGTATTAAAGGACCACAGCATTAAGAAGGTTGAGAACCACTTCCCTAAGGCTTATGACCTCCCCAGCCATGGGAAGTGAATGTTTGTTAGTGTGTTAGCCCTCTGCCTTCTCGGAGCTCAGGGTCTCTAAGTGCAACAACTTAAAGATGGCATTCCTGTGTCCTTGACAAGCAGTGTGAGCTCCCACCTCTACTTCTGCTTCCTTGGCTGAGACTCAAGCTGAATGAGCCTTCTAATAACGACATGGGAAGTGTGTTTACCAGCCATGTGGCATTCAGCCACATACTGCAAGAGAAACCATCATGTACCCTACCCTTCCTGGAGACAAACCTTCAGTGCTTTACCAGTTCCTCTTGTCTTTGCTTGGGGCCCATGACGGAATCACCTGCTTAAAAACATAAGTCACATCTCCCTTTTCACTCTATGTGTTTTCTTTCATTGCCATTGGAAGCATGCCCTCTCCTTGGACTTATGAAAGAGGAGCAAGGGAGCTGAAAATAAGAAGATTCGTCCTAAAACACTGTGCCTGTTGAGAAGTGCTCTGTGGGCATGTGCAGAGGAATATATTGAGGACATGTGGTTACTCAATTTCCAGGTAGGCAGCCTTCTATCTCACATGACCTACCAGTACCTAAGACTCCCAATACAATGGGCAGTAGGATAGCAAAGGCCCAACCCAGCTTAAAGGTGTTGAACCCTCTAACACATTTTGTTGACTGTGGGGGTGGGAGGTGGGGGTGCAGTGTGCACACGCTATGGCACACATGTGGAAGTTAGAGAACACCCTGCAGCCTGCCAGGGTTAGTTCTCTCCTTCCACCTGGTGGGTCCCAGAGATTAAACTCAGATCCTCAGGCTTGGCAACAAGCACCTTTACCAGCTGAGCCATTACAACAGCCCTCCTGCTGCTGCTGCTGCTGCTGATGATGATGATGATGATGATGATGATTTATTTTCTTAATTTTTGGGAGGTCATTTGCTGAACTGATCTGTGTGGTATACACATTACTACTTTTGTTGAGAATAGGAAGGGGGCTCAGGAATGCAAGATCCCCTAATGAACAAAAACAAGCTTACATTTTTTACCCCTTTAAAAAAAGAGAAAAATATCCCGCAGCCCCTCTGGCACCTCATCAGGATGGAAAATAATATCAGCTAGGTTTCCACCCATGCATTAAAACTTGGAATTAAGATGCAGTGCCTTGAGGGCATTTTCCCTTTTATAGCTATTTAGGAGTGATGAAAGCCTGGATACCCAAGAAAAGAGATCTTGCTTTGCACTCCACAGAGGTCCTTAGACTGCTTTCATTCTGTTTTGGGACTCAGGTCACATGGCTGTGATGGGGAGTATTTGGTGATGCTCATCTGAGCAGCCTTGCCCTATGATGCTCTGCACTTCGCTTGTGTCTACACTGAAAGATGACAGCAAAGAAACCAGACTGAAGGGTCTTCTTTGGATCAGCAGGATTAGAATCTATGGCAGTATCTCCACACCCAGCCTTGCCCCAGGAAGGAGGTGCTCTGACCCCAGGAAGGAGTTGTTCTGAATGACAGCCTTGATAGCAAGGAAAGAAGGGAACTTGGAAGGTGCCACAGTGATGGAGCAACCACAGTGGGCCAGTAATTGGCCAAACATTTCTCATACAATTGAGTGTCACCCCCTTCTAGTCATGGAAGCACTAGGATCACACTGAACAGTGAAGGATAACAAGCTTACGACACTTAATACCATGCTGTAGAGATAGTTCCCCTGTAAAAGGCTTGCCATACAAGTGTAAAGGCCTGAGGTTGCTGCCTCAGAATCTACTTTGTAAGATCCAGGCACTGTGTCATGATATAATAACCCCAGCACTGAGAGGCAGACACAGGAAGATTTCTGGCACTGGTTAGTCAGCTAGCCCAACTGAATTGGCAAGTTCCAGGGCAGTGAGATCCTGTTCAAAAACTAGGAATGTGTGAGAGACAACAGCTGAGGATGTCCTCAGGCCTATACACCACACACACACACACACACACACACACACACACACACACTCACACACACTCACCCACTCACACACAAGGGTTGATTAGTTGATTAGTTCATGATGTGGTGAAAAGTCCCCAATACAGCTTCAAGGACACTAAGGCACTTTGTTGGAAAGTGTGGAGCTTACTACAGGAGTTATTAATCCCATGAGCAGATAGACAGACAGCATCATTACAGGATTTGAGGTGAGTTCAGGTCCCAGCACCAGAAACAGACAATATGGAAGGGGCTGTGAGGAGAAGAATTAGGGCCTATGTAGCAGAAGTTAGGGTTTCTTTCTGAGGATGGAGATGGTTTCCAACATAAGCCAGCTAAGCTCTCTGATTCCCTGGCAGGGGCAGAGAAGGAGGAAGGACCAGGAGTGTGGTTATGCCCACTTTGATATAAACTCACTTCTAGGCTGAGGCTTCATAGCACTTAGAAGTCTGTTAGCTAGAGAGACACAATCAGTGTCTCAGGCCTGAATAGGTGAGGGAGGAAAAATGCTGCAGTATTGAGCCTGAGCTACAGCTGGAATCTAGCATTACACTCTAACTAGTGGAGTTAGAGTCCATAACTGAGATAGAGTCCTTACAGAAGAAGCTACAGAGGCTCATTGCAAAGCAAAAGGTTGCTATGTAGGAACCAGAAGTGAGCCCTCAACTAGACATGGAATCTACTAGATGTTTGACATGTACTCCCCAAACTAGAGCTGTAACAAATAAACTGCTATGTCTCATAATCCCCACAGTGTTGTGAGAATTTGTGTACGTGTGAATATTCATGCAGGTATGTGTTGTTGTTGTTGTTGTTGTTGTTGTTGTTGTTGTTGTTGTTGTTGTTGTTCTTCTTCTTCTTCTTCTTCTTCTTCTTCTTCTTCTTCTTCTTCTTCTTCTTCTTCTTCTTGTCTATGTCTGTAAACACAGGAGCATGTAGAGACCAGAGACCAACCTCAGATATCGTCCTTCAAGAGTCATCTAAGAATGGATAAAGAAACTGTAGACAATATACACTATGGAATACTACTCAGCTATTAAAAACAAGGAATTCCCGAAATTTGTGGATAAATGGATTGAGCTAGAAATTATCATAATGAGTGAGTTAACCCAGAAGCAGAAAGACTCAAATGGGATATACTCACTTATATCTGCATACTAGCTCAAGGGGCATGTCCCACGAAAGCCTTCACTTACCAGGAAACTGGGACAGAGGGGAGGACATCCTATTTGGACTCTAGATGAGAGAAGTATGGGAGAATGGCAAAGTAGAAGGATCCAGAGGGTCCTAGAACCCTACAAGTAGAACATTATGATAGGCAGATTTGGGCCCAAGGGTCCCGCTCAAACTAAGGCACCAGCCAAGGACAATACAGGCGGTAAACTTTAAACCCCTACCCAGATCTAGCCAATGGACAGAACATTCTCCACAGTTGAGTGGAGAGTGGGATATGACTTTCTCACATACTCTGGTGCCTCACATTTGACCATGTCCCCTGGAGGGGAAGACCTGGTGGCACTCAGAGGAAGGACAGCAGGTTACGGAGAAGAGACTTGATACCCTATGAGCATATACAGGGGGAGGTAACCCCCCTCAGGAACAGTCATAGGGGAGGGGAATAAGGGGAAAGGGGGGGGGAGGGAAGAATGGGAGGACACAAGGGATGGGATAACCATAGAGATGTAACAAGAATAAATTAATAATAAAAAAATTTTTTAAAAAAAGAGTCATCTAACCTGTTTCATTCTGTCTCTTGAGATAAGGTGTCCCACTGGAACCTGAAGGGCCAATTTGGCTAGTCTGGTTGTCCAGCTAGGCCCAGAGATCCCCTTGTCTCTGCCTCCCCTGCCCTGGGATTGCAAGTGTAAAGCACCATGCCTAGCTTTTTGCATGGGGGCGGGGTGGGGGGAGAGGCATTGAGAACTGAATTCAGGTTCTCATGCTCCCGTGGCATTTAACAAGCTAAACTATTTCCCCAGATGCCTTGGAAGCTTCCAGTAGCATGTCTTCTGCCCATGTCCTTCACTTTCATGCCCACCTTCTGTCCTCTGAGCTTAGCATGTGAGCTCTGAAAACTGCTGACTCTTGCCCACAGTTGGAGGACAGAGATGCTATCTACCTTTTCCAAATAAAATTTTTGTTTTGTGTGTACAGAGAAATCACACATTCCATAATATACATATGGAGGCTAAGGACAACTTGTGAGAGTCAGCTCTTTCTTTCTTTCTATGATGTAGGACCCAGAAATCAAGTCCTCAGGCTTGGTGGCAAGCCCCTTTGTTCACTGAGCCATCACACCAGCCCCTATCCATTCTTTTGTGTGTGCTGCTGCCACTGTACCACAAATGGCCCTGCTTCCAGTAACAAACATTACCCAGGCCCAACTCATTTGGAAACTTACAGACAAACTTTATTAAGGTACCAATAGCTGTCCCACAGTGCTTTCTCCTTACATGTTGTGCCTGGCACTCCCTGAGACTCTGCTCTGAGTTTCAAAGCATCAGTTTTATCAAAAAAGAAAGAGAGAGAGAGAGAGAGATGGCCCATCCTGGACTAGCAACCGTAGAGAAGAACAATCTGGCTGACCATTGCCCCCTATGTCCTCTGAGATAGCAGTCCTAGCCAAGGAGCATCACCTTTGCAGAGCCCCACTCTGGTCTACTGCTCTTGATAACCTCAGCCTCTCATTCCCAGCCTCTGGTGGACAGTCCCCCATCTCTGACCTAGTGGCCCTTTTTTTGTCCCTTTTCATGCCTCCAAGCCCAAGTTTCCAAGCTCTATGTTCCCAAGTCCCCTCTGCAAAATGTTTAGTTTTGTCCCTTCCCTCAAAACACTACAGACTCTGTGGAAGGAGTCCTGACATGATTGCATGTGTCCAGTGTGCTATTTCGAGCAATGCTCTAGCTGCTGTTCCATCCATCAGCAAATGTTTCCTAGACCCTTGGAGCTATGGCCACATAGCCCTGCTGCCCCATCCTTACTTCAGCCCCATTAAACTGCCAGCCTAAGGCTTTGCCTAGAGATCCCCACAAGCAATTTCTCCAGTTTCTAATTTATTATGGCAGCTCAAGAGCCTCGGTACAGCTGACCTTGGCTCCCTAGCAAAAACAGGCTGGAACACCCTGAAAAGCATTCAGGGATGCAGGTGGGGCAGTAGCCAGGGATGCTTAAAGGAAAATCTAACTAAAGAGAAGGCAGAGAATACTGTTGTCCTTGCTCAAAATTCCTCATCTATGGGATATCATCTTGCCTTCAGCTACCTTCCATCATAACCCTCAGACAAATTATCTCCTTTCCATTCAAAAGATCTGTGTTGGTATTCTCATTGCTTTAACAAAATATTTAAAGAGAACAAGTTAAGGAAGAAGGAGTTTACTTGACTTACAGTTGAAAATTGAGCCCATTGTGCAGGGAAAGCATTTCAGCTGGAGCACGGGGAAGCTGGTCACATTGCATCCATAGTCAGGAAGCAGAGAGAGAGAGGAATACTGGCATCAGCGCACTCTCTCTTCTTATTCAGTACCCCAGCATATGAAGCAGTGCCACCCATTTTAGGGTGGATCTTCCCCCCTCAATTAACCAAATCTAGAAAGACCTTCACTGTGCTCAGGACTTTATCTCCTGGTGATTCTAGAGCCTGACAAATGGATAGGCAACATCAACAAGTATGGGGGCTGCCAGCATCTATTTCACATGCAACTCAAGGGATCATGGAGGCATGCTCTCAGCAAGCCTCCTACCTCATGAGGCTACTAGAGAAAATAACAGCCAGCTCCCACTGGGAGTGAAATTTCCAGTCCCATGATTTATAGAGAAAGTGATAGTTTGAGTCTGAAATTCCTGTGTTGTTGCATGGGGTTGTTTGAACAGAGAAATGCTAAAAGTGAAGAGAGATGCTACACAAGCCAGCATAATGGATGCTCTACACAAAAGGGAAGGATATTGGGACACAGACACATACAGGCAGAAGGTTATCTGGAGACCAAGAGGAAAGACACCCATCTGTAAGCCAAGCAGAAAAACCTCAGGAGAAACAAAGGCTCCTGACTCAAGACTTGCAATCTTCAGAATTGTAAGAATATACATTTCTGCTCTTTAAGTCAACTGGCCTGTGGTTCTTTGTTATGGCAGCACAAGAAGACGCGAATAAAAACCAAATGTTCTGACTCAAAATCCAGGGCCCTCGGAAGAGGATCTGGGTAAAGTTAGGGACAAAATGCTGTGTAGGCTTGACATGAGGTCACAGTGTGGAAGTCCTGCAGATCCTCATGGATTGAGTTGTGCTACATGAGAAAGATGTCAAGTGTGCTTTCCAGCCGGCTGTCACCAAATGTGCCATCTGAAGCTGAATGGAGAAAGATGGCTGATTCTCTCCAGTGGGAAAGGACACACAGAAGCAGAAGCTCAACCCTAAACAAGACCTCCAGGCCTTCTGCCTGGCCCCAAAGCTCCATAGGCTATGAGTTAACCCCTTTCTTTTTGTGAGGCTTGACCAAGTCATTAACTTCTGTGAACATATTGGTTTGATGGTGGTGGTGGTGGTAGTGGTTGCTGTTATTGTTGTTGTTGTTAAAACTAGGATAAAGGCTGAGGAAATTGCTCAGTTAGTCAAATGCTGACTGTGCAAGCAGGAGGACCTGAGTTCCATCCCTAGCACCCACATAAAAATCCAACAATAATAGTACACATTTGTACTGCCAACACTGAGAGGCAGAGATAGGTGGACCCCTGAGACTTGATGACCACCCAGCCTAGCCTGATTGGAGAGTTCCTGGCTAATATGAGCCCTTCTTTCACAGAAGCAAGTTGAATAGCACATAGGTTGACCTTCTGTTTCCACATATAAGTATACACAATGCATGCATGTGAACCTACATACATGTACACATACATACATACACACACACACACACACACACACACACACACACACACACACACATAATAAAATCTGTCTCATAAGTAATTTTTGCAATTCTGTCTGGAGCAACATTATATGCTGTGGGACATGGTACCAGTAAGATGACAGTATACATACTCTTATCTTTGTCTTTTAATACAAGAGTATGCCAAATCCTTTTTTCTTAGGTCTCTTTACATCCACATATATGGACCCTCACAATATATATATTTTATGTCCTTTCAGAAGCACACCCTGAGAAAAGCATTTAAATGCAAGGAGTTGTCTGGGCTATAGCCCCAGGACATACCAGCAGTGAGGTGGAGGCATCTACACACCAAGGAAGACACCCCATAAGGCTTATTACCACATGAGGTATCTCTGTGTGTAGCTGGAGCTTGACCATGTAGAGGAGCCTGAGAAGCAGTGTAGATACAGCACTTACTGTGGGAAGTAGAAGCCTTTCATTCTGGCATTTACAGTGGACAGGATTGTGTCTAATCATCCAAGAGAGATCTCAAGCAAGGTGGCTGACAGTCTGAAATCAAGCCAGAGCACACTGTAATAATAAGATCCCGGTAGATATGGAGATCTGTGCTTGGAATCCTCTATGGCAATGGCCGCTCAGATGGCATGTGAATGGTTCTGAAACAGATGGAATTGTTCCATTTCTCACAGGCAAAAAACCAGCTCAGCCCACATACTCAAAGACACTTATGCTCATGCTTCTAGTGCCCTGTGTAAACTTGCTGTTCACCCATCTCTTTGTGCACATGTGTGCATGTTTGTGTATGTGTGTCACTGTCCTGGTGCTCCAGGGATCCACCTGTCTCCAGTTCCCCTGGGCTGAGATTACAAGTGCATGCCACCATGTCAGGTCGTCGTCATCATCTTTGAAGGTACTTTATCAGCCATTTCCTACCACTTGTGTTCTGTTCTCTTGTGTCCCATGCAAAACTGAAGCCCTCTCTCTGGTGGTTCACCATCTTTGGCTAGCTTTGGAATATACTGTGGAGACCCACTCTGGGAGATCTCTACCTGTCATACATTTCAATGTGTGTACTTTTTTTTATCACAGGGTATGATGAGGATGTGCATAGTAGCAAGTAGTTAACAAACTTCGGTGGGTTTAACCAGCAGAAATCCATTTTATGCTCACTCTGATCTGGGCAGCCTCCAGGACTTCAGTGATCCAATATGCTTTGTCTTATGTTTCATAGGCATAAGAGTCTTCCAAGCTCCCTGTGATGAGAGAGACTATGAGACCCACACGTGGGCTTGTCACTGACCCAGCCAGATTGACAAACATATTGTTCCCAACTTCATTACTTTGCATGGAAGTGAGCACAATCTAACAGCAACATATGAATACATGTGATGTCCCTGTGACTAAAAAGTAAAAAAGACTAGATGGTGTGTAGCAGCCATCTGGGCAGCCCACCAGTTTCTTCTGAACAGAAACCTTTTACTCTCAAAGGAGGCTTCTTAATCCTCAAGAAGTAGACAGTTCACAAGACTCAGGAAGTTACTGAGATTTACAAGATTCATGAGGACCCCCCACCCACTCCTCAAGATTATAAGTGCAGCAGTGATTACTGTGGAGAGTAGACTCTACTCCAGCTCAACCTGCTGAGCTGCATGCAAATCATGCAAGGAACTCTAAGAATATGTCTTTTCTGAGTCATCAACCCAGGCTGGGGTATACTTTTAAGTGATGCAGCTACCTTTAAGTCATCCATACTCCTGTAAGTAGCACTAATAAACTTATCACATCACCAAATTAAGCTTTGGTAAAATTAATATTTTGTTCTGTCTTTTTTTTATCTATCTGGGGTGAGTGGATATTTATTCACATATCCCCAGACAAGGTCACTAACACTCTTGGGGAGATGAAACAGCCTTGTGAGAAGCCACTGAGCACAGAACCACAGTGCAGCAATAATGGCCCAGAAGATCCCATCCAAAGCCAAGAATATAAAGCTAGATTTTCCCCAGGGCTAAGTAAGAGCACAGACTTTTGCTCTGCAGATTCTGGTCATTCCATAGAGCCATGTGTGATGGCAAATCCTTCTGTTTAGAAATAAACTTCTCACTTTAACAAATCCACACCACACATGCCAAGATGTCAAAGTGAATGTCCATAGATGCCACAGGCTCACCAGGAGATGAGTGGGGAGTTCCCAGAATAAATATGTGACAAGTGACAGTCACAAGCAGGCTGGTTCCAACTGGCTGACTTCTTGTTTTTGATGATGATAGAAGGGGCCTGAAAGCACTTAACAGCCAGACAGGAGGCATCGTCCACTGTCTAGTATCTATGGTGCCAGCATGTACATCAAAACAGCAATAAAAAAAATCCTCCGAGAATTCAGTTACAAAGTCCCAGAGGGAGGATAACAATAAGGTTCTGGCATTATGGGAAAGTATTGCAGCTAATCATAACATGGATTCAGCATTAACAAGATCAGTGTGGGCCTAACAACAGATAAATATAAAGGAAACAAATGAAAGTGTCAACCCACACTAATTCAGTTTTTGATGATCTAGTCCTGATTTTTTTTCCTTGACTCAGAAATTTTTATTTTTATAAGTATAGACACTTGGAGTAGCTTTTCTAACCATTGACATTGAAATGCCCTTTGCTAGCCTCAGTATAGCCTTATTTCTGAGCTGCTTCTAATGCATTTCCACATGGAAACATAAACCTCAGCCAAGCAGCACTGGCAACCTGTTCCTAGCCCAGGAAACAACACACATTAAATGGAGGAACTGGTCCAAGACCCACAGGGAAGGAGACAGTGGACTTGTCCCCAAATGGAGAGTGGAGACAGCTGTCTCACCCTGAGAGATGCTCTGCCATATAGAAGCTGGCCAAACCACAACACTTCTTATCATCCCTATTCTTGGTAACCATTTCATCTAGGGACAGACATGCATAAACCAACCCTGCCATTCCATCCCTATGCTCAGTGTCCCAGCTCTTTTCTGGACAGCGCTTGTCAGTCAAACATTTAGCATCCCAGCAGAACAACCTATAGTCTGTCATGGAGCCATTTAAAGAAAAAGAAAAAAAAAGGTACTTTGCATTTATAGAAGGCACTTAGAAACAGGAACTTGTATCAAGTAATAAAATTTTAATTATCTCTCTAAAATGTAAGCCGTGAGCTTGGTGTGAAGCAATACATTTGTCCAAAGTGATCATTCTTTCAGGATGAGAGAGTTACCCACTTGGTTAAAACAATGAGCTGACCCATCTAATAGACTTATTCAGCCGGAATAATGGTTTCTGAGTCTTGGAAGGAGCAAGTTTTCTTAGTGTGGAATTCAGTGACTCAATCTTTTTTACTTCTCCCAACAGACTATACTGAGGCTGAGTCCACAAAGAGAAGCCTAGGGTTCTCTTAGGCAGCATAGCAGCAAGAAGCCTCCAGCCAGGGGAGGAAGTGAAAAAAATTTTTTCAAAGCTGTCTTAATAAATGTACACATCGCTGTGTCAAAACCTCTTACCAAAGCAGATTAAGGAAGAACTGGTGGATTCCAGCTGATGGTCCATTATAATAGGGAAGGCAAGGTGGCAAGAACAGGAGGCCACCTAGTCACACCGAATCAGCATCCAGGAATCAGAGAAAGGGTACAAAGTGAGTCCCAGCTATAAAGCATCAAGGCCTGCCCCCAGTGACATACTTCCTCCAGCAAGGCTCTAAAGGCTCTTCCCAAACAGCACCACCCTCTGGAGACTAAGTGTTCACACACCTGAGACTACAGGAGGCATTTCATGTTCAAGTCACAAGATATTGATGATGTACTCAGACCTTGTTTAGGCAGCCACATTCTTAGGGTGCCGTGGGTGAGGCTTCCCTGCCATTTCTAGGAGATACAATCTCACAGCAGACTTCTTGGTCTTCTGCCTCTTACAGTCTTTCCACCTCTCCTGTGATGTCGTCTGGTGTGTTTGTGGATATACTGGTTAGGGTTGGGCACTCCGTAGTCAGTCCTTCTGTGCATTTTGACCAGTCATGGTTTTTCTGTTATGGTCTCCATGTTTGGCTAAGTAGTTTCTTTGATGAGGGGACATCTATATTTATCTGTGGGTATAACAATAGGTATTTAGAATACAGTTCAAAACTATGCTGGTTTCTTAAAGTAGTGGGAGAAAGTTCTTCCTAGGGTCATGACCTCACTAGCCCCAGGCTATCGTGTAGGTTTCCAGTCCCAGGCATGATTTCCCCTCTGTTGAGCAGGCTGAGGGCCAATCAAACGTTGTTAGTTCCCAACAAGATATGAGTGTTACTATGGCACCCTTGGGGATATCTTGCCATGCTTGTCATTTCTATGGTTCACAGGTGTCACAACAAGGATGAATTATTGGCTGCTCCCCCATTGCCTGGCTGTTTTCATGACACCTTCTGGTACTATGAAAGCATGTTCTTAAGAAGAAGATTTTCAAGCTGGATCCTGTTCAGTGTTATATCCCAAGAGAATGATGTCTTCAGCAAGTCATTTACCTTCAACCTCTGGGAGTAACCAAAAGCAGTAGCAATACCCTGGATTGTTTTGAAGTCTTCCTTGACCAACAACTGGAAAGGGGGTTACTTGAGCCTGGTACTGGGGTTTTTCTTAGGTTATGGATGTTAGGGAAAACATTGTCAGCCCAAGTGGCATAGTTCCATTTAAACTATATATGTATATGTATATAAATATTTATATGTATTATATGTAATTTTAAGTACTTAAAAAACAATATGGCTCCTGTGGCTTTTTAAAAATATCTATAGTGTTGTTTTCCTCCTTTCTCTTCCTCTCCTTCTATATTGATCCCAATCAAGCCATTTTTTAAAATTAAAAAATAAAATGCTAGCCTCACTGGCCCAATATATGGGCTCTAGTCCTGGCTTTCTCTGTTTTTTGTTGTTTTGTTGGGTTTTTTTGTGTGTGTGTGTGAGAAATTCTGTGAAATCATACCACTTTGAGCTGCTGTTTGCTTAACTGTCCAAGTTAACTTGGTATGTATGGCTAGGAAGGCATCCTCACTCCCAACCTGAATCTATGGCTGTCCAGGGTGAAGTTCCTATAAACATGGCCATGGAGCCTGATTCTTGACACTCCTTCACTAGGGGACTCCTGACCACCTCTCCTAAAGAGACATTTCATACCTTCATAACCAGGAAGCAAAAGAATGGAGATGGGAGACAGGAGAAGTGGTTCAGTTCATAAAATGCTCATAACACAAGTATGAGGAACTCAATTTGATCCCCAGAACTTGCATAAAAAGGCTTGGTGTGGCGGTGTACACATGTAATCCCAACATTAGGGGAGAAGAGACAGCCTAACCCTAGGGGCTGTCAGCCAGCCAGTGTATCTGAGTCAGTGGACTCCAGGTGCAGTGACAGACTGTCTCAAAATACAAGGTGGTAAGCAATTGAGGAGACATCTATGATAGACTCCTGGCCTAACCACACAACACACACACACACACACACACACACACCAAAAAAACTGTGCACCAGGAAGGAAGTACAGGAGGTAGAGATGGAAGCTAAGGATTATAAAACAGGAGGAGCTGAGTTAGCTGCACCAGCGGGTGAGACTCAGGATCTTGTCTCTGATGCGCTGCCCAGAGTCGGTCCTTGCAGTTAACTAGAACAGACACTGAACCTTGCAGAGACAGTCGATGGAGAACAAGCATTAGAGGGCCAAGGTAGGCCAAGTGTGATGAAATCAAATAGAACGTTTTTAGCAAAGGTTATCCATTCATATCATAGTGCTGAAGGCAAACTCACTGATGATACAAGTCCAGGAGGCCCCATTCTCTACATGGAATATACACAGAGTCTGCAAAGCTTGTGGAAAACCGTCAGAAGCCAACTGTTAGTGCTGCTTCTGGCTGCCTCCTTTCACATGCTCCAATGGAGGGGGTACATGCCCTGACCCAGGTGAAGTTAGGCATTGATGGAGTTTGGCAGGAAGTCTCTGTAAACTTCACAGGCAACTACGAAACAAGCTGTGGGAGGCAAGAAGGCAACACAATTCAGTAGCCCATATTAGTTCAAACTTTGGGGGTCTGACCTTGAGTTGTTTATTTTAGACATATTTAAACATAGCACAGTCTGGTGAAAAATAGCCTTGGGATGGCTAACTCAGTCCCATGTGTACAACAAATTTAAATCTCTTTGAGAAGCAAAGTTGCCAAATATGAATCAGAATGTGACTACATTAAAAACTCTTAGCAAAGTGCATGTGGCTGGTGGCTTATAGCCATCTACAATGAGGTCTGGGGACCTCTTCTGGTGTGCAGGCATACATGTACATGTACATGTAATAAATAAATAAATCTAAAAAAAAATACAAGAAAAGCTCTTTGAGGCAATTCTTGGTTTTGGTTTTGGACATTAGAATACTTCGAAGAAAAGGTTCATTTTTATTTGTTTAACAACTGTTAATGCGTACTCAAACTGATTTATGTTTGTTTTAAAGTTTCTTTATACCAATTGAATGTGCAATTATAATTTAATTATTCAAAATGAAATATAAGTACAAAAATAAAAAGATTGTTGATTTTGTGGGAAAAAAAAGTACATGTGGTACACGGCATAAAGATTGATTCTACAGATTGGCTGAGAAAAACAGCTTTATGAAAACAGATCTGGAGAAGGGTCAATCCCAGAAAGTCTTCAGCCACACAGATTGTACAAACATCCCCAAGCTAGAAAGCACATCCATTATAGCCTTCTTTTTTTTTTTAATTAATTTATTCAGATTACAACTCAGTTGTTATCCCATCATTTGTATCCTCCCATTCCTCCCTCCCTCCCACTTTCACCCTATTCCTCCCCACTTAGGTCTATGACCGAGGGGGACCTCCTCCCCACTATATGGTCATAGGCTATCAAGTCTCATCTTGGTAGCCTGCTGACTCTTTCTATGAGTGCCATCAGGCCTCCCCACCAAGGGGAGGTGGTCAAATATAGGGCACCAGAGTGGATGTCAGAGTCAGTCCCCGCTCTACACATAACTGTGGAGAATGTCCTGTCCATTGGCTAGATCAGAGTAGCAGTTCGATGTTTACTACCCGTATTGTTAGGACAATAGTTTGAGCAGACACCCCTGGGCCCCAATCCACCTGTCACCATGTTCTTCTTGTAGGTTTCTAGGACCCTCTGGATCCTTCTATTTCCCCATCTCCTATATTTATCTTACCCAGAATCCCAGGAAAATGCCCTCACATCTATCCCAATGTCCTGGTAAGTGAAGACATTCTAAGAAGAAACTAAGTTCCACATTCCCTCCCTTGAAGGAACAACCCTGTGTACTCAACCTTTCAAGTTCCCCAGGGTGTGTCTGTGAACACAAAGAACATGTACATTTTAAGTACATTAAAAAACAATATGATTCCTGTGGCTTTTTAAAATATCTATAGTGTTGGTTTTCCCCGTTCCCTTCCTCTTCTTCTATATTGATCCCAATCAAGCCATTTTTTAAAATTAAAAAATAAAATGCTAGCCTCACAGGCCCAATATGTGGGCTCTAGTCCTGGCTTTCTCTGTTTTTTGTGAGTTCTGTGAAATTACGGCACTTTGAGTGGCTGTTTGCTTAACTGTTTAACTTAACTTGGTATGTATGGCTGGAAACATCCATGCCCCCTACAAAGTTCCCCATCTCTCTTAGGCATTGAAATGTGCTAAGACAATGATGTCCCACATGCCTAGAAAGTAAAGGTAGGAAGACACGAGCAAAGTCAAGAATAAGATGTAGGGGGCTTGATTTTTGTTTGTTTATGCTTTTGTTTTTATTGTATATGAGTGCTTTATCTGAAGAAGAGGGCATCAGATGACATTATAGATCGTTTTGAGCCACCATGTGGTTGCTGAGAATTGAACTCAGGACCTCTGGAAGAGCAGGCAGCGCTCTTAACCACTGAGCCATCTCTCCACCCCCAAGAATAAGATGTAAAATCAGGACCAACTATGGATATCCACAGAAGGCAATCCTCACCCATCTGCTTTCCTTGGATCCCAGGCTTACAGCCCTTCTATGCCTTCCAGGTCAAGTAGGACAGGCCATTTTTTCTTAGGGCAGTTTTTCTTCCCTGTATAGTCTTCTAATAACTTTGCTCTGTCTAGCCCCACACTGTTCAGAGCTAATTCTATTTCCATGTCGCAGGTCCTGGTACAATACTGGTGCCTGACCAAAGCAAGTCTGGTTTGCTAATGCACATGGGTCTGCTGGGTTGCTCTTATCTGGTTAGTCCCATTACTTCTCAGTGTTCTCCTTCCATGAGGAACATATTATAGCTCTCCGAGACAATGCTGTCTGCAGGGTGCTCATCTCCCAGCCTGTAAGACTCAAACAAAGCTTTAGAGAGGAATAATCTAGAAATATTGTGACCTGACTACAATCTCCTTCTGTGGAGTCCCAAAGAGCAGCTGAAGGCCACAGAGACCCCACTCTCCAGAAGTACACGAAAGGGTCACATCACCCCCAATATCATGAACAGAGATGAATCTCATGCTGTGTCCTGCCACACATCCTTTTCTATCTTGCACGTTTGTCCAAGCTGTGGGACAAACCCTAAACTAGCTGTGAATACTGCCCAAGCTACCATGATATACTTGCTCAAAATATTGAGGTTTTTTTGTGTGATTACTCGATTTTTAATAGGAAATCTTTGATCCGTTTAACAATTTCATGCATATAAACAATGTATCGTGATCACATTTACCCCCAACTCTCCTGTATCACTCCCCCTAGGAACCATCAACATGTCTCTCTCCTCAATTCATGTTTTGTCCCCTTTAAAGCACACTACATCTAATAATTGCTGCCAGATGGACTATTAACAGCTCTTGGTGGCTTGATCTTGGTCAGGTCTTATGCGGGTCACCACGGCTACAGTAGGTTTATGGGCACAAGGGCTATGTGCTTTCCAAAATATAACATTCCATAACGTTCCTCCACATTCTCTGGTTCCTACATTCTTTCTACACCCGCTTCTACGGTGCTCCATGAGTATTGGAAGAGAGGTTCATATAAATGTCCCATTTATGGGATGACACTTTTTTTCAGGACACACCCAGAGGGCAAAGTGAGCAATGCTCTTCCTTATTAATACAGCAGAAAAAAAACTTTAAAAATCAGAATTGTCCCTGGGGGAAACTTTCACTGTCTCTGCTCTTCAGAAATAAATGAAAAGGTCATAGCACTCCTGCTATTGTGAACACAGTCTTTGCCTCAGTTTGGGTTTCTATTGGTGCAATGAAACACCATAACCAAAAAGCAAGTTGGAGGGGAAAGGGCTTAGTCAGCTTACACTTCCACATCACAGCTCATCATCAAAGGAAGTCAAGACAGGAAGTCAAACAAGGCAGAAGGGGTGATGCTTACTGAATTGCTTCCCCTGGGTTGCTCAGCCTGTTTTCTTATATAACCCAGAACCATCAGTTCAGGCATCACCAACAATGGACTGGGCCTCTCCCATTGATCACTAATTGAGACAACCCCTGACAGGCAGATCACATGGAATCTTTTTTTAAAATTTTTTATTAATTTATTCTTGTTACCTCTCAATGGTTATTCCATCCCTTGTATCCTCCCATTCTTCCCTCCCTCCAATTTTCCCCTAATTCCCCTTCCCTATGACTGTTCCTGAGGAAGATTACCTCCCCCTGTATCTGCTCATAGGGTATCAAGTCTCTTCTTGGTAACCTGCTGTCCTTCCTCTGAGTGCCACCAGGTCTCCACCTCCAGGGGACATGGTCAAATGTGAGGCACCAGAGTACGTGAGAAAGTCATACCCCACTCTCCACTAAACTGTGGAGAATGTTCTGACCATTGGCTAGATCTGGGTAGGGGTTTAAAGTTTACCTCCTGTATTGTCCTTGGCTGGTGCCTTAGTTTGAGCGGGACCCCTGGGCCCAAATCTGCCTATCATAATGTTCTACTTGTAGATTTCTAGGACCCTCTGGATCCTTCTACTTTGCTATTCTCCCATGCTTCTCTCATCTAGAGTCCCAATAGGATGTCCTCACCTCTGTTCCAGTTTCCTGGTAAGTGGAGGTTTTCGTAGGACATGCCCCTTGGGCTAGTATGCAGATATAAGTGAGTATATACCATTTGAGTCTTTCTGCTTCTGGGTTAACTCACTCATTATGATCATTTCTAGCTCAATCCATTTATCCACAAATTTTGGGAATTCCTTGCTTTTAATAGCTGAGTAGTATTCCATAGTGTATATGTACCACAGTTTCTTTATCCATTCTTCTACTGAGGGACACTTAGGCTGTTTCCATGTTCTGATTATTATGAATAAGGCTGCTATGAACATTGGTTGAGCAAATTTTCTTGTTGTGTGCTGGAGCATCTTCTGGGTATATTACAAGGAGTGGAATAGCTGGGTCTTGAGGAAGCACTATTCCCAGTTTTCTGAGATAGCACCAGATAGATTTCCAAAGTGGCTGTACTAGTTTGCATTCCCACCAGCAATGAAGGAGTGTTCTTCTCTCCCCACATTCTCGACAGCATGTGGTGTCGCTTGAGTTTTTGATCTTAGGCATTCTGATGGGTGTAAGATGAAATCTCAGAGTTGTTTTGATTTGCATTTCCCTGATGACTAAGGAGGTTGAGCATTTCTTTAAGTGTTTCTCAGCCATTTGATAGTCCTCTGTTGAGAATTCTCTGTTTAGTTCCAAGCCTCATTTCTCAATTGGGTTATTTGGTTTGGTGGTATTTAATTTCTTGAGTTCTTTATATATTTTGGATATTAGACCTTTGTCAGATATAGGGTTGGTGAAGATCTTTTCCCAGTCTGTAGGCTGTCGCTTTGTTCTCTTGACAGTGTCTCCTGCCTTACAGAAGCTTCTCAGCCTCATGAGGTCCCATTTATTAATGGTTGACATTAAGGCCTGGGCTGTTGGTGTTCTGTTCAGGAAGTTGTGTCCTGTGCCAATATGTTCCAGGCTCTTCCCCACTTTTTCTTCTAAGTGGCTTAGTGTCTCTGGTTTTATGTTGAAGTCTTTAATCCACTTGGATTTGAGTTTTGTGCAAGGTGACAAATATGGTTCCAGTTGCATTTTTTTACACATAGACACCCAGTTAGACCAGCACCATTTGTTAAAGATGTTATCTTTTTTCCATCTCATGGAATATTTTCTTTCAACTGAGGCTTCTTCCTCCCTGATGACTCTAGCTTGAATCAAGTTGACTCAAAACCAGGCAGGAATGTGTACAACCAGGACTGTGTATGTCAAATAAATTTGTTTCTCCTCAAGTTAGTTATTGTCATCATTATAGCAATAATAAGCAAGCTAGGACAGTGGTCTTTCATTTCCCTCAAGTCTTGAAAAAAAAACTGGTTGCCTTGGGAGATGGTTCAATTGTTAAGGTGCTTTCTACACAAGCATGAAGACTTTAGTTCAATGTGCCAGAACCCATGTAAAAATGTTTCACAGGATGGCCTGCCCTTATAATTCCAGCACTGGGAAGGTGGCAGCAGGATGATCCTGGGGCTCTCTGATCAGCAAACTTGGCCAAATCTGCAAGCAAAAGGCTCTGAGAACCCTTTAAAATCAATGTTAATAATGCCTCAAGTAGACATTGAAGGTTGACATCTGGCCTCCACGTGCATGCATACACATGTGCACACACAAACATACGTGTGCACACACAAACATATACACACACAAAACTGGTTCATATGTAAATATTAATATGTTCTCTAAAAAATTCAGAAAGGGTTTGTGGCCAATCATCAGTTCCACAAAACACAGGAACACTAAGGTATTTGTGACAACTTACTAGACATGCACACTTAGTGAATTAACATAGAAATATTATTTTTAAAAATCAAGCAGGAAAACAATTTGAAGAATGACATAACAATACCAAGGTAACAATTGATTATTGCTTACTATAATAAAAAACCAGCCTGCCAACTGCAATTTGCCATTGTATTTCTTGGCAGTCAAAATGAGAAGGGATCGTGTATGAATTATTCAACGTACCTAGTCTGTTACAGAATATTTCAACTATTGTTTAAGGATAAAATACAACTAAGATTTAGTGCTCAGATTCAAAAAGACACCATCCAAGATCTTCTTACACTGGACAATTCCTGAAGGATAGAAATAACTATGAGAAAGTTCCTACAGTAAACAAAAACTCCATCTCAGCAGAAACACTTCCTAAGAGACAACTAAAGTGGGCTTTGGTGCTATGGTTGGGTCCTCAGAACATTATCTTAGTATCTTCAGATATGTAAATTAGATGACTTACAGCAACAGAAACCTTGGTCTTATGTTGCTGGAGGCTGAGCTGGCCAAACTCTAAAACCAGAAGTTTCAGTACCTGGTGAGGACCTGTGTCCTCACCATTCAGAGATGACCATTTCCTCCCTGGGTTCCCATATGGTGAATAGACAAAGGCAGTTCCCTGGGATCACCCACTAACAAGGGCTTTGTCTCTTGACTGCTCACATACCAAAGCCCCTACCTGGTAAAACCATCACTTCAAGGACTAGGTCTCAATAAGTGAATTGTACATGTGTGTGTGTTCATGTACACAAAGGTGCACATGTGTATGTGGATATATGTATGAATGGAGACCAGATGGCATCCCTCAAGTACTGTCCATCTTATTTTTTATAAGGTGGAATCTCTCAATGCCTGGAGCTCATCAAGTAGGCTAACCTGACTGTCCAACAAGCCCCAAGATCCTCCTGGCTTTGCTTCCCAGTTCTGGGATTGCAAACATATGTCACAGCAGTCAGGTTTTTTTGTTTTTTGTTTTGTTTTGTTTTGTTTGTTTGTTTGTTTTTTAGCTCTATGTGGGCTCCAGGGCTAGAACTCAGGTTCTTGTGCTTGTAATAAGACAAGTGTTTATCAATTAAGCTGTGCCCCCAATCCCAACATACAAGTTTTGAAAAGGATACAACATTCAATCACTTGCATATATAAGCCAAACAGACAGAAGCACTGAAATGGAGACCCACCTGCTTTGGCCATGCTGATCCCACCTCATCCTCTGATCATGTTAGAGCTTTCCTTAGTATGTGGGCATCTGAAAAGGAAAGAACAGTAGTGTTTAGAGAGGGGGCTTATTCAAGACAGGACTTGCTGGGTCATTCAGTAAGACTCAGAATTTCTCATCTACAGAAAGCAGTTTGCCAGCACTTGGTCCTGGCAGTCACCTCAAGAGAAGATGCACATGGCCAACTTGTTTTAGTAAGCAAATAGTTAAATGTCAAATACAACTAAAAAACTGGTACCAGGTGCCAGCAATAACAGCTGCCTGGAAGAGGCGATGGTGACTGGAGCAGCTTGTGGCCAACAGGCCTCCGTGCTCAGTCTATTGTGTATGAACAAGACTCAGTCCCTGGGGCTGTGCTGATGTTCAGTGGCAGGTGTCTGGACCTAATCCTCAGACCTCTTTCTCCCTGGCACATGCTCACGGCATCCACCTGCTGGGATGGCAAGCAGCCTGCCATGGCAGAGATGCTCCATCCACTTGGCCCTGCCAATTAAGTCCAGACTAATAGAAAGAGGCAGAAGTGTGGCTCCTACCATGCTAACGGATTGCTCCAGTATCCAGAAACCAGCTGAGCTCCCTGGCAATGATGGGCTGATTCCTAATGGTCTCAAACCCCTCACCAACCTCAACCAAAGAAACCGCCAGAAGAAGGTTGCAAATGCAGAGCCTTTCAGAGAAGTTGTTTCTTCCACTGGCGACGGGATGGGGCGGGGGGGGGGGGGTGGGAGGGAGGAGGTATGACATTCAAGAAAACTACAGATGCCTTTACAGGTTGGGTGAAGCATGGCCTGAAAGGGTGGTGGAGGACCAGGCCCACACATTCAACAGATGCCAGCAGACCATGGAGAGGCTGCGTCTATCTGACAGGTCCATTGACAGCAGGATTCAGTGGGAGTTAGCAAGAGGTGGCCCTAAGCATGATGATGACTCACAGCAGAGTCTGAATACATGTTCTTGTGACTAGTGTGGTAAACGAGCAGGATTCTAGATGCTGTCATCTACTTATTACCGCATAACCCTCTGTAGACTTCTACTACACAGCAAGAGCTTATAGACGCTCACCATATTGGGAAATAAAATACTTTACTGTATGCATGTCTACTCCCAGATCTGAGGAAAAAGAGAAGAAGAGAGGCAGAATCCTGGGATTCATTAGCCAGCAAACATACCACTTGGTAAACTTCAGGCCAATGAGAGACCTTGTCTGAAAAACAAGATTAAAAAGTAGCTAAGATATGACACATAAAGTTGTTGTTTGTCCTCCACACGTACACACATGCACACAAACAAAACAATTCTTTTAAGTTTCCTTAAAAGGGGATTTCTTCATTAGAGAAAATAAAAGCATGGAACTTGTGCATTAATCCATCAGTTGAGGGCTTACTAATTAGGGCGATGAACTTTTGGAGCTCATTCTAGTGACCTCCTCATATGCCTGGATACTACCATCTAAATCAGTATGCCTCACTATTCCTCTAGCAAGCTCTAGAAAGTAGTGAAATTAAGACATAGAAGAAGAGAAGAAAGAAGGAAAAGGAAGAAAGGAAGGAAAGAGGGAGAGAGAGAAGTGAATCCCTCTACAAGGGTAATCCCAGGGCCAATGAGATGACTCGGTGGGTATAGGCACTTACCCCATGCCTGATGACCTGGGCCCCATGTGGTGGAAGGAGAGACCTGATACCCTTTAATTGTCCTATGACCACACTAGTACCATCCTCCTACACACACACACACACACACACACACACACACACACACACATACACACACACACACACAAATACATAATAAAAATGATTTAAAAACAGTAATAACTTTTAAATTGAACAGAAGCACAAACTTCACTTTTCATAATCCCCTCTCAAATATAAACCTTCTAATTAGAAAGCAATGCTGAGCCCACTGTTTGATTGAATGTTTCACTTGCCTATCTGCCCAGCCTAATCTTAGATTGTACTCATCAGTAACTCGCTTTTACAAATTCGTGCAGAAAGACTCAATACTTTAATTATAGACATTTTAATAATGTGTCTTTGTCTGGCCCTTGTGCTGTCACCCTTTATTTAGACACAAACCATCCAAGAATTTTTTTAGATCCTCTACAGCAATTTCTCTTTTAAATACTTTCAGGGACAGAGTTACTTTAAAGTAATAAGCGAAGCAAGGAGACGTAGCATGAAATTACATTCCTTCTCTGGAGCCTTTGTAATTAAATAAAAATGTGTCACTTACAAAAGCTTATAATCTTAATGGGTGGGTTTTCTAGAAGAGATTGCTGGCTTTACTAGTTAATGGTGCTGATACCGTGTTCCTTAGACAGCCCCACAATGAAGAGCACATGGGAATTCTCTGCCGAAGTGGTGTGTGTTCTCTGTTAAAAGCACTGGTGTTGGAGCTGGGGGGGGGGGAACTTTGCTCTGCATGGCAAAGCACCTGTGGCACAAACATGAAGACCCAAATTCAGCTCTTTAGCATCCAAATAAATTTCAGATTTCTGGAGTGAGCAGGCTACATGACTGGTTGAGTCAGCAAGATCTGGGTTCAGTAAGAGACCCTGCCTCCCTACAGAAGGTGAAGAGAGATAAAGAAACTCATCTGATGACAGCCGATGATCTCCACAAGCAGCCCACACAGCATATACATTTAGCCACAAACATTTCATACACACACACACACACACACACACACACACACACACACACACACAGAGGCATTGGTCATTCCACTTAAAGACAGCATGATGTCAAAGACCCGTGGCCTTGGCAACCAGATAAAACCAGGAAAACTGGCATTTTCAACCTGAATAACTTTGAATCTTTTACTGGATTTCTCTGCACCTCAGTGATTTTGTCCAATTGAGATAATACCAGTACACAGCTCTCGTGGGGATTAAACAGGTTTGCCTAATACCTACCATGGTGCTGCTGGGGGAGGCGGGGCGTTAAATATCTTATTTTTCAATTCTTTTTAGAAGTGTGTGTGTGTGTGTGTGTGTGTGTGTGTGTGTGTGTGTGTGTACACATGCATGGCAGTGCACTAAGACACACTGGATCCCTACAGCTGGCATTCATTACAAGTGGTTGTGAACAGCAGAGGGGCATGGGTGATAGAAACTGAACTCAGATCTGCTGGGATGGCAGCTAACGCTCTTAACTACTGAGCCATCCCTTCCTGTTAGTCTTTTTATATTATGCCACCAGCAAAAGATAGAACACTAAAATCTCCCTTAAATACAGCTCTTAACATGTTTGTCTAGGCGTAAATTGTAGTGATTACTGTGTCCCTTAGCCACAGGAATTCCAGTGAATGAATAGCTAAACATGGCTTTTTTGAAACTTTGAATCATGCAATTTTCCAGGATAGGAAACTTTTTTTAGTCTAAATGTGGTGCCCGCGCCACCGAGGTACTGAGTCGAGGGCGAGGGACTGCGGATTTAACTCATGCACACACACGCACACACACACACAGTAACACAGCCGGTCCTTCGTGCTAAGAGAGCAGCAGCCGCAGCAGCAGCCGCGGCAGTGGTTTATTTTTCTCGTCCTTTCCAGAGTTCCAAAGAGCCTTCTTATAGGCAGCAAAACAGGACTCCTCCTCCCAGGTGAAATCCCTCAAGAGGTAATCGCACACAGGAGGACAAGTCTGGAGGAGGGGAGGGGCGCATTCTCAGAGCAGTAAACATGACTAGCTAACCAAGATAAACACAGACATGGAAGCTGCTAGAAACAGGACATGAAACAGCAAGACAGGCAGGCAGCCCAGTCAAGCCTGGTTCCTACACTAAGCCTTTTAGTAATAAAGAAAAATGTCCAGGAGCAAAAGCATTTAAAGTTATGCTGTTAATTGCCAGAAAAGATTCCGTGAGAGCAGAATGCAGGGACCTTGCCTGACAGTGAAGGACTGTTACTTTATGAGAGATTCTCACTGAAGCGATGCTGATTTTTAAATCTTTGTGTGTGTGGCAGGAGGTGGGCAGAGGTTTGTCTCTATCTGGAGCAAGTTTCTGTAAGAGAAAGGATATATGTGTGAGCACATTTGTACCCAGGCCTTTAGAGGCCAGACACCTTTGTGTGTCATTTCTCGGGAGCCACTTTTTATACATTTATTTATTCACTTTGCATTCTGATCATACTCCCCTCCCTCCTCTCCTTCTGGTCCTACCCCCCTCTTCTCCTTATCTCTCCTCCCCTTCTTCTCAGAAAAGGAGAGCCGCCACCACCACCACCAACCCACCACAGCACATCAAGCCTCATCAGGACTGAGCACATCCTTTTTCACTGAGGCCAGGCAAGGAAGCCTCACCAAGGGAAAGTGATCAGAGAGCAGGCAACAGAGTCAATGTCAAAGACAGCCCCTGCTTTTACTTTCTAGGGGACCCACATGAAGCCTGAGCTGCCCATCTGGTTCATATGTGTAGGGGACCTAGGTGCAGTCCATGCATGGTCCTTGGTTGCTGCTTCCATCTCTGCTGGCTCCAGGTTAGTTGGCTCAATTGTTCTTTTTGTAGAGTTCTTATGCCCTCCAGGTCCTTCTATCAGGAGCAATTTTTTGGTCTTTGGCTTGTTTGTTTGTTTGTTTGTTTGTTTTTTCTGACACAGGGTTTTTCTGTGTACCCTCAGAATGTGGACTCACTTTGTAGACCAGGCTGGCCTCAAATTCACAAAAATCCTTCTGCCTCTGCCAGCCCAAGTGCTAGGACTACAAGCATGGGCTACTTCGCCTGGCATGGAGCCATTCTTTTTAGGACAAGTTTTTTTCAAGCACTTCTAATGTCGATTCTAGTTGTCCTTCTAAATGAACATTAAGTATCTTCTCTAGGGTTCTCCGTGTTATTTAGCTTCTTTAGGTCTGAGGATTGCAGTGTGATGATCCAGTATTATATGGCTATATATAGCCACTTATAAGTGAGTATATGTCATGCGTGTCTTCCTGGGTCTGGGCTACCTCACTCATGATGACCTTTTCTAGTTCCATCCATTTGCTGGCAAATATCAAGATTTTCTTGTTTTTAATAGCTGAGTAGTATTAAGAGAAGAAACAGGGTGAGGCCAACCACAGAAGTCCTCTGAAAAGCTCCGCCCAGCAGGGGATCAAAGCTGATGCAGAGACTCACAGCCAAACTTTGGGGCAGAGCACAGGGTGACTTTGGGAAGAGCTAGGGATTAGAAGGGCCTGAAGGGGACAGGATCTCCACAAGGAGAACAACAGCGCCAACAAATCTGGGCCCAGGGGGACCTACAGAGACTGATGCGCCAACCAAGGACCATGCATGGAGAGGTCCTAGACCCTCTGCTCAGATGTAGTCAATAGGCAGCCCAGTCTTCAGGTAAGCTCTATTATGTGGGTAGTAGGGGCTGCCTCTGCCATGGATCCTTTCACCCACTCATGGATCACATCCCCCTGGTGAGACAGCCATGCTCTCCACAGAGGGAAACAATGCAGGCAATCCAGATAAAATGGTAGGCTGGGGTCAGATAGGGGAGGAGGAGGAGGTCAGAGAGTAGGGGAGGACTCCTCGCTTCTGAGGTCTAGGGGAAGTGGGGAGGGGGAGAGTGAGAGAGGCTGGAACTGGGATGAGAGGAGGGTTCTACAAGCAGGATGTAAAGTGAATAAATTAAAAATAAACAAACTTTTTAAAAAGACAGGGTTTTTTTTTTTTACTCACTTGGAATTCACCAACCAAGTAGGTTAGGCTGGCTAGTGAGCCCCATTCATTCACCTGTCTCCATTTCCCAATTGTTGAGATTACAAATTCAAACCACTAGACTCTCTGTCTCTCTCTCTCTCTCTGTCTCTGTCTGTCTGTCTGTCTGTCTCTCTGTCTCTCTCTGTCTATCTGTCTCTCTCTCTCTCTCTCTCTCTCTCTCTCTCTCTCTCTCTGTGTGTGTGTGTGTGTGTGTGTGTGTGTGTGTGTGTGTGTGTGTACATGTATGGATATGTGTATATGTCTACCTGGATGCAACTAGAAGCCAGATGTTAACATCAAGCCCCTTTCCTCTATCACTTTCCACCTTGTTTTTTCAGACAGGCTTTCCTCATCAAACATGAAGCTCTCTGTTTAGGATAGTACCTAGCCAGGGAACACCCAGCATCTGCCTATCCCCTCCCACTACCCCTCCCCACCTCTGGTTACACTCACAAACTACCACCCTCATCTTTTCCATTGGTCCTGGGCATACAAACTCAAGTCCTCACACTTTTAAGGCAAGCACTTTACCAATGAGCTCCCTCCTCAGCCCAGCTTCCTTTTCCGCAATTCTTTTTGTTGTTGTTGTTGCTGCTGCTGTTTTGGTTTTTGTTTTTTATTTAATTAATTTATTTATATTATGTTTCAATTGCTATCCCATCCCTTATATCCACCCGTACCTCTGTCCTTCCCCCTTTCACCCTATTCCCCTACCCTATGTCAGTGACCGAGAGGAACCTCCTCCCCCACTATATGGTCATAGGCTATCAAGTCTCATCTTGATAGCCTGTCTATCCTTTCTCTGAATGCCACCAGGCCTCCCCACAAAGGAGAAGTGGTCAAATATGGAGCATCAGAGTTTGTGTCAGAGTCAGTTCCCACTCTCCACTCAAGTGTGGACAATGTCCTGTCCATTGGCAAGATCTGAGTAGGGGTTCACTGTTTACTGCATGTATTGTCCATGGTTGGTGCAATAGTTTGAGCAGAACCCCTGGGCGGAGTTCTACCCATCCTGATGTTCTTCCTGTAGGTTTCTAGGACCCACTGGATCCTTCTGTTTCTCCATTCTCCCATACATCTCTCATCTAGATGAGATGTACTTACATCTCATCCCAATCTCCTGGTAAGTGAAGACTTTCACGCGACATGCCTCTTTGGTGAGTGTCCAATTATAAGTGAGTATATACAATGTGAGTCTTTCTGCTTCTGGGTTAACTCACTCAGTATCATCATGTCTAGTTCCATCCATTTGTCCACAAATTTCTGATTTCCTTTTTTTAATGGCAGAGTAGTATTCCATAGTGTAAATGTACCACAGTTTCTTTATCGATTCTTCAACAGAGAGGCATTTAGGTTGTTCCCAGGTTCTGGCTGTTATGAATAAGGCCGCTATGAACATGGTTGAGCCCATGTGCTTGTTGTGTGGTGGAGCATCTTCTGGGTATATTCCAAGGAGTGGAATAGCTGGGTCTTGAGGAAGCCTTATTCCCAGTTTTCTGAGATAGCACCAGATAGATTTCCAAAGTGGTTGTTCCAAAGTGGTGTATATATATATATATAAAATCTTTGAAATCTTTGTCAGATGTAGAGTTGGTGAAGATCTTTTCCCAGTCTGTAGGTTGTTGCTTTGTTCTGCTGATGGTGTCTCCTACCTTACAGAAGTTCCTCAGCCTCATGAGGTCCCATTTGTTAATTGTTGACATTAATGCCTGGGCTGCTGGTCTTCTGTTCAGGAATTTGTCTCTGTGCCAATGTGTTCCAGGCTCTTCCCCACTTTTTCTTCTTCTTTTTTTTTTAATTTTATTTTATTAATTTATTCATATTACATCTCAATGGTTATCCCCTCCCTTGTATCCTCCCATTCCTCCCTCCCTTCCATTTTCCCCTTATTCCCCTCCCCTATGACTGTGACTTAGGGGGACTTCCTCCCCCTGTATATGCTCATAGGGTATCAAATCTCTTCTTAGTAGCCTGCTATCCTTCCTCTGAGTGCCACCAGGTAGTGTCTCTAGTTTTATGTTGAAATTTTTAATGCACTTGGACTTGAGTTTTGTGCATAGTGACAAATGTGGGTCTAATTGAATTTTTCTACATGCAGATATCCAGTTAGACCACCACCATTTATTGAAGATGCTATCATTTTTCCATTGAATAGATTTGAGCTTCTTTGTCAAAAATCAAGTGACAATATGTGTGTGGATTCATTTCTGGGTCTTTGATTTGATTTCATTGATCAACCAGCCTATTGCTGTGCCAGTACCATGTTTTTTTTTAATTACTGTTGCTCTATACTACAGCTTGAGATCAGGTATGGAGATTTCTCTGGTGGATCCTTTATTGTATAGGATTGTTTTAGCTATTCTGGGTTTTTTGTTTTTCCATATGAAGTTCAGAATTGATCTTTCAATGTCTTTAAAATATTGTGTAGGTATTTTGATAGGGATTGTGTTGAATCTGTAAATTGCTTTTGGTAAGATGGCCATTTTTATTTTGTTAATTCTCCCAATCCATGAACAAGGGAAATCTTTCCATCTTCTGATGTCATCTTCAATCTCTTTCTTTAAAGAGATTTTAAGTTTTTTTTAAAAAAAAACAAGTCCTTCACTTCCGTGCTTAGGTATTTTATATTGCTTGAGGGTATCGTGAAGGGTGTAGTTTTCGTACTTTCTTCCTCTGCATGATTGTCATTTGTATATAGGAAGGCTACTAACTTTTTTTTTGTTAATTTTGTATCCAGCCATTTTGCTGAAGGTATTTATCAGCTGTAGGAGTTCTCTGGTGGAATTTTGGGGGTCACTTATATACACTATCATATCATCTGCCAATAAGAATAATTTGAATTCCTCTTTTCCTGTTTGGATGCTCTTGATCTCCTTTTGTTGTCTTATCCCTCTGGCTAGAACTTCAAGTACTATATTGAATAAATATGGAGAGAGTGGGCATCCTTGCCTCATCCCCAATTTTAGAGGATTTTCATTGAGTATCTCTCCATTTAATTTGATATTGGCTACTGGCTTGCTGTACATAGCCTTTATTATATTGAGGTATATGCCTTGTATCCCTGATCTCTCCAAAACTTTAAACATAAATAGGTATTGGATTTTATGAAACGCTTTTTCTGCATCTAAGGAGATGATCATGTGGGTTTTTTTCTTTCAGTTTGTTTATATGGTAGATTACATTGATGGATTTCCATGTATTAAACCATCCCTGCATGAAGCCTACCTGGTCATGGTGAATGATATCCTTGACGTGTTCTTGTATTCATTTTGTGAGTATTTTATTGAGTATTTTTGCATCAATGTTCATGAGAGAATTTGGTCTTAAATTCTCTTTCTTTGATGGGTCTTTATGAGGTTTAGGTATCAAAGTGACTGTGGCTTCATATAATGTATTTGGTAATGTTCCATCCATTGCTATCTTTGGAGTAGCTTGAAGAGTATTGGTATTAGCTTTTCTTTGAAGGTCTGGTAGAATTCTGTAGTGAAACCATCTTGCTCTGGGTTTTTTTTTGGGGGGGGGGATTGGGAGAATATCAATGCTTGCTTCTATTTCTGTAGAGGAAATTGGACTATTTAGTTTGTTTATCTGATCTTGATTTAATTTTGGCAAATGGAATCGATCAAGAAAATTTTTCATTTCCCATAGATTTTCGAATTTTATGGTATATATGCCTTTAAAGTAGGATCTTATGATTCTTTGTATTTCTTCAGTGTCTCTTATTATGCCTCCCTTTTCATTCCTGATTTTGTTCATTTGGATGGTGTCTCTTTGCCCTTTAGTTAGTTTTGCTAACAGTTTGTCTATCTTGTTGATTTTCTCGAAGAGCCAGCTCCTGGTTTTGTTGATTCTTTGAATTTTTCTTTTTGTTTCTAATTTATTGATTTCAGCCCTGAGTTTGATTATTTCCAGACATCTACACCTCTTGAGTATTTCTGCTTCTTTTTTTCCAGGGCTTTGAGATGTGTTGTTAAGTTGTTTATGTACAATGTTTTCAATTTCTTTATAAAGGCAGTTAGTGCTAAGAATTTTCCTCTTAGCACTGTTTTTAATGTGTCCCACAAATTTGGGTTTGTTGTTTCTTCATTTTCATTGAATTTCAGGAAGTCCTTAATTTCTTTCTTTATCTCTTCCCTGACCCAGGTGTCATTAAGTTGAGAGTTGTTTAGTTTCCATGTGTGTGTAGGCTTCTTGTTATTTCTGTTGTTGTTGAGTCCGTTGTTTGTTAGAACATGGTGATCTGACAGGATACAAGGTATCATTTCGTCCGTTGTTAGAACATGGTGATCTGACAGGATACAAGGTATCATTTCGTCCGTTGTTAGAACATGGTGATCTGACAGGATACAAGGTATCATTTCGTCCGTTGTTAGAACATGGTGATCTGACAGGATACAAGGTATCATTTCGTCCGTTGTTAGAACATGATGATCTGACAGGATACAAGGTATCATTTCAACCCTCTCGTGTCTGTCGAGGCTTGCTCTGTGACCTACTGTGTGATCAGTTTTGGAGAAGGTTCCATGGGGTACTGAGAAGAAGGTATAATCCTTTGTGTTTCAGTGAAATGTTCTGTAGATATCTGTTAGATCCATTTGATTCATGACATTGGTTAATGTCATTATTTCTTACCTTAGTTTCTGCTTCAATGACCAGTCCTTCAGTGTAAGTGAAGTGTTGAAGTCTCCCACTATTAATGTGTGGGGATCGATGTGTGGTTTAAGCTTTGTTAACACTTTTTTTTACAAATGTTGGTGCCATTGTATTGGAAGTATAAATGTTCAGAATTGTGGTGTCATCTTGGTTGACTTTACTTTTGATGAGTATAAAGTGTTCTTCCTCGTCCCTTTTGATTAATTTTGGTTGAAAGTCTATTTTATTGTATATTAAAATGGCTATACCAGCTTGCTTCTTGTGCCCATTTGCTTGGAATATTTTTTCCAACCTTTTACCCTGAGGTAATGTCTATTGTTGTGTCTAAGATGTGTTTCTTGACACATCCATTCAGTTAGTCTGTGTCTTTTTATTGCAGAATTTAGTCCATTGATGTTGAGAGATATTAACTACCAGTGATTGTTAAGTTTTTAATTTTGATGTTGGTTACAGTAGGGAGTTTGTGTGGTTGTGTTTTTGCGATGGTGTAGTTATCTATTTACTGTGTAGTTTTTGGTTGTAGCTTGTCACTTTGGGTGGAGTTTTCCTTCTAATAATTTCTGTAAAGCTGGATTTGTGAACACATACTGTTTGAATTTGGTTTTGTCATGGAATATCTTGTTTTCTCCAACAATGGTTATTGAAAGTTTTGCTGGACATAGTAATCTGGCCTGGTATCTGTGGTCTTTTAGGGTTTGCAGGATATCTGTCCAGGCCCTTCTGGCTTCTATGGTCTCTGCTGAGAAGCTGGGTGTTAATTCTGATAGATTTGCAATTATATGTTACTTGACCCTTTTCTCTTGCCACTTTTAATATTTTTCTTTGTTCTGTATATTTTGTGTTTTGATTATTATGTGACGAGCAGTTTTTCATTTCTGGCCTATTCTATTTGGTGTTCTGTAGGCCTCTTGTATGTTTATAAACATCTTCTATAAATTGGGGAAATTTTCTTCTATGATTTTGTTGAAAATATTTTCTGGGCCTTGGAGTCAGGTGTCTTCTCTTTCTTCAATGCCTATTATCCTCAGGTTTCATCTTTTCATGGTGTCCTTGATTTCTTGGAAGTTTTGTGTCAGCAATTTTTCATATTTAACATTTTCTTTAATGATTGCTTCAAGACTTATGATTATATCTTCTAGTCCTGAGATTCGTTCCTCCATCCCTTGGATTCTTTTAGAGAAACTCACCTCTATGTTGTTTGCTTTCTTCTCTAAGCTTTCTCTTTCCCATTTTTCTTCTGTCTGGGTCTTTTTCATTGTTTCCATTTTCACCTTCATATCTTGAACTGTTTTATTGATTTCTTTCAACTGATTGTTTGGTTTTTCCTGGATTCCTTCCGGTGTCTTTCTGTAGGCCTTTTATGTCTTCTACCTGTTTGGCTGTGTCTTCCTGCAATTGTTTATGGATTTTATTTGTTTCTTCCATTATCATCTTCATTACTAGGAATTTGAGGTCATTTTCTTTTATTTCAATTGTGCTTTCTTTGGGATGGCTGGGATCTGGAGATGCCATATTGTTTTGGTTTTTGTTGTCCATGTTTCTACACTGGCCTTTAGTCATCTTGCTGTGTCTGATGTTGGGAGGTATCTTCTGGAGTCCTTTACTGGTCATTGAGAGCAGTTTGTTGGTGAGTAATTGTAGGTTGAGGTCCTTTGCCTGTGGTTGTCAGGGTACTCTTCCCTGGAACAAGCAGGTACCCTGATTTTGGCTCCTGAAGACTTTGCTCCACACCCTGGGCTCCGCGCTGGTCAGCTGTGGTAGGTGCTGGTGCTCTGCAGCTGCAGTATTGGTTTGAGGTACTGTATGTAGAACCAGTTTTCCTATCTTTGACTGGGCTTTGAATACCCTGCCCTCAGGCCTGGAGCTTTGGGTCCTAGGCTCAGATCACCCTACAGTGCCTGAACCTCTGTTGGCTTCTAGAAGTTGTTTAGGTTTCTGCCTGATCCAACCAGGTAGTGGGGCCTAGGTTCTGCCTGCCATGGAGAAAGCAGCTACTGCCTTTTGATTGTTGTTGGTTGGCTAGATTTTAGCTCTATCTCCTCTAACCTTCCCAGCCACTCCTAAGAGCATGAAAATCCCAGCTAGGCTGTGGAACCTGGCTAGGCTGGGTCCATTGTGACCAGTTGTTCCAGGGTAGTCCTCTGGGGCTAACCATCTGGCTTCTGCCCAGCCCTGCTCAGAGGACTGCTGTGGTCCTTGACTCCTGGCAGTGTCTCCAGTCTCAGATTGCAGGCGGGGTCCTGACCAAGAGCTGGGGATTGGATTGCTGGCTATAGAGTCTCCTTCTCAGAGCATGCAGCAGCTGAAGAATGTACCCACAGCCATCTGGGCACTCTTGTGGCACCTAGGCTTTCTGTGGACTGGTGTAGGGTAAGTGGGGGTGGGCCTGAGGCCCCAGTCCACCCATTTCCCATAGATTTTCCTAGTGCAGGAGGTTTACACCACCCTCACCACAATTTCAGTCCCAAATCCTGAGTTAGCCCACCAAGCAAGGCTGCCACTCATAACTCATCTCTTACAATCTAGGTCCTGTCCAGGCCCTGGAGATTGGTCTGTCCTCATTTCTGGGGTGCTGGATGACCTGAGGTCTGACTCACCCATGGTCCATACTGTGTGTATCTCTCTCAACCAGTTATCCCCAGCTCCTGTGGTTCGTGGATCCAGTTAGTGTCTGTGGTTTCTTCCCTGCAGATCAGGCACCGTGCGTCTTCATCACCACCATCTTGGCCCCCAGGCCACCCTTTTTTGCAATCTTTTTTTTTTTTTTTTTTTTTTTTTACTTTTGGTTTTTCGAGACAGGGTCTCTCTGTGTTATCCTTAGTTGTCCTGGACTCACTTTGTAGACCAGGCTGGCCTTGAACTCACTGTGATCCACCTGCCTCTGCTTCCCAAGTGCTGGGATTAAAGGCATACACCACCAAGCCCAGCTTCTTTTTTGCAATCTTATACAGTTGAGTTTGGTACTCAAATGACTAACTGCCTCTCAGCAGCCATGAACTGTTGGAAATGCCCCCCATCACAATCACACAGTGCTCTTCTCTGGTGGCCTCTGGGACAAGTGCCACATTGCAAAGGTGATTGCTTCTCTCTAGAAAATAAATGAGATAAAAACAAGTGTGAGTAGATGTGACTCAGCCTTGCCTGCTCATCTGTGCGTGAGGACACACAGCTGCAGATACATCCCTTATAACAAGGCACACAGTTGTCTCTTTGCATCTCACTGACCAAGTAGTGTGAAGTTGATGTCCTGGGATGTTAGGAATAGCAAAAGGCCCTTTGATGGGGATGGGAGTCACTTAGAAACCACAGCTGGATGCAGAAATGAGCTCACAGATTGTCCTCATCATGTCTGTAACTGAATACCTCACACAATCAATTCAAGCAAGGAAGGGTTTATTTTGACTCACAGCTCAAGATAGTCATTGCCTTGAGGTTGGAAAGGGTGATTACAGGAGTGTAGTGACATGGCATCCACAGTGAGGAAGAGGAGAGGTGGATTCCAGTGGTCACCTCACTTTCTCCTTTTATTCAGTACAGGACCTCAGCCTTGGAGCAGTCCTAGACACATTAAGGTGTGGGTTTTCCCATCTTAATTAAGCCAGTTAGAAACTTGGTGACAGAAGTTCCAAGACATTGTCTCCAGCTGGCTCTGAACTCTGTCAAGTTGACAATGTTAACCATCACAGCCCTGTCTGTTATACCTCTACCTACAGCTCACACATAGAGTGGCTACACTCAACTCCTTCCCAGGTCTAAGCTAACTGGTTAGAACCATAAGCTGGTTAACTTAGGTTGCCAGCTGTCAGTCTTCTGATGTGCCTTTTCCCATGGACTTCTTCATTCTCTCCTTCATTCATTACCAGACCACACTCTGACCTGCCTTTACCTGGAAATGGTGTTTTCTACAGCAGGGCCCATGGTACTTTCCCCTCTAGACAATGAATGGGGCCCCCCGCATCCCATTCTTTAAAATCTATCAACTCCACTTCCAAGAAGGCTGTGACCTGCTGCAGCTAATAGGCTCCCTTCATCTGCAGACACCTGGAACTCTCACCAAAGCTTCAAGGCTCTTGGCAGATGATGTCTCTACTATTGCTGCTACCATGCCTATGTGGATGAGATAGAATCATGAGTTGCATTCTAGAAATTTTCTAGAAGCTTCTTCAACTCATTTTTTTTTCATAGACCACAACATGCAGACAAATGGAAGTGACTGTGGAAAGAGCAGTCCAGGCTGACCCTGGACAGATTCTTTCCCTGTTGAGAGTCATTAAAGCCTAATTTGCTAGGTTTGTACTGGATCTTGTTAGAGTCCAGCTCTACAACATACATTTATGACTTAGAAAGTGCTTGATTTGGAGCTGAAATGCCTCCTGCAAGCATATGTGTTAAGGACCAGTCCTAAGGTTAGCACTAACAGACACAATGATGGGACCTTTACTACACAGAGCCTGATTGAAGCTTCTTAGGCCAGTGGAGGGCCCTGAGAAGGCTATGGGACTCCAGTCCCTTACTCTTTATGGTTTGCTTGTTTGTTTAGATTTTTGAAACAAGTCCCATGTAGCCAAGGCTGGCCCCTACTCACTGTCTAGCTGAGGATAACCTTGAACTTCTGACCTTCCTGAGTCTACTTCCTGAAGGCTAGGATTACAGGAATGTGCCATGGTGCCTAATTAATGTGGTGCCGGGACTCATGGATTTATGTATGCCTGGCAAACATTCTGCCACTAATGTGCAGCCCCATCCCCACCCTGACCCCCAAACATAGACACAGACCCTACCTGCCTTTTGCTGCCTGGTCATTACATGCCTAGTTTAATTTTATCACACATTTCTGCCTCAATACAAAGACAGGGAACCAACTGACCATAGACTAAAAGCTCCAAAAGAGAGTCAAATGATCTTTTTCTCTTTATAAGTTGATTTATCTCACGTATTTGTTATAGTGACAGAAAGATTGGTAACACATGAAGTTTCAATACAGTTTGAAGCCCGAGAACAGACACAAAGCTAGTATGAGACAGTAGGGGTCATACACACTACAAGAGGAGGGCATCCTAGGGTCAAGCTCACTGATTCTGGAGCATTCCAGCCTTAACAGATAGAACAAGAAAGACATGGAAAGAATTACGCATGGATCATGTTAAGGCTTGTGACTTATAGCAATATGCTCTTACCACACAGAATGGGGCAAAGGTCATCCCCACAAAATGGATCTCTGTTTGAAAGGAAATATATGGGCTAGCCTACAGTATATTGTAGAAGCAAGACAACTCCCATTTTAAAAGTTGGAGGGAGAAAAAAACCTGTCAATTCCCTCTTTAAAATGTGTTCCATAAATTACAAAAAGGAAGAAATTATTCATAATTCTTTTCAGCACAACACCACCACTACTCTGCACTATCTTTGCCTTCCTTTCCACAAACCTGGTATTTCTATTAAAATTCCCTTTCATAAAAATCAATTTTCAGAGCAGATTTACAAGAGAGATGCTGGTGATAGATGGTCGTGGCCATTTCTCTTGACCACCAGTGCCATCAGCAGTCATGGGTGAGGCCATAAAAATCACCTGTGACCCTTGTATTTTATTAATGCCAGATATTTGCAGGCCTTCCTAATTGTTCTCCTGCCATCTGTTGACTGTCAGGGACCAAGTAAATGTCAGTAAAACAGTTTACAGACCAGTAAGTCTTTGTGGAGCACAAGGTGTGCTCAGATCCTGCACTGGTGATTGAGGAGGCTGAAGACTGTGGCCATTCTTTACTGTGCATTCTACAGAAGTCACAGCATCTTAGCCATCAGTCATTGGAGTTACTCTGTGAGACAGTCAACACAAAGAGATGGGTGGTAAGTGAGCAAACAATTAGAATTGTGTGTATCATGGCTAAGTGCTATGGGGGTGGGGATAGAACAAGGCAGTGACTTGGAGAGAGAAAAGAGCTTGGGTATAATTTGTGTTTGGAGAATTACAGTGTCTAAGCTGCTTCTGGAACCATGAATGTTCACTGTATGCCACATCTCCTATGGAGCAAGAGAAAGCTTACTGCTTGTGGGCTCCACCATTCCTCTGACTTGTCACTTCTTAGGATCACCTCACCATTTTGCTTGTCAGTTCCCTGGGAGCACACATAAAGCCAGCTCTAACTGAACCCTTTCATCTCACTATATACTATACTGACAGCACAGTGCACACCTCACAAAATCTCACAACGCTTCAAAGGGATGGATACTGCTATTTTCTGCACAGTATATGCTCTTTGCTGTAGCTAAAAGAGGCTTAGCACCAACACATTATCTATACCGTTTGAAGGTCTCCATTTCCTTCCACGTTTCGGCAGGGTGAACTTGGACATTTCCTTCACTTTATTCCCATGTCTTTTCACTTACCAGATTGCTCATCTAATTGCTTTTTCATATTTTTCTATAAACTTCTTGAAGAGTTTTTATAAAGTTACCTACAGAGAAATGATGGATGTATGCATGCATGTCTCTATACCTCACAATGTTTGTATAGATGGCATAATGTTCTGAAAACTGTTTGTATAGCTTACAGACATCCAGGGTAAGCTAGAGAGAAAGCTCAGTCTGTAAAGTGCTATATTGCGGGCGTGAAGACCTGAGTTTGATCCCTGTGACTCAAGGGCAGAAGTAGAGTATATTGGAACACACTTTGGCCTGTACATCTGCCTGCATCATCATTGAGTTCTCAGTGGCCTCCACCTGAACCATGAGTCTACACTGTGAGGGCTAGACACACGAAACTCTCACCAGGATCAAGTCATGTGACCAAGATCAAGCTGCTCCACAATAGGTGATGACTCTGCTAGCCAGATTTATGTCAAGTTAACACAAGGTATAGTCATCAGAGAGCTGGGAGCTTCAGTTGAGAAAATGCCTCCATAAGATCTGGCTTTGCACAAGTGTATAGGGCATTTTTATATTTACCAGCTGCTGGGAGAGGCCCAGATCATTATGGGTGGTGTCACCCCTCAGATGATGGTTCTGGGTTCTATAAGAAAGGAGGTTGAGCAAGCCATGAGGAGCAGGACAGTGAGCATCATTCCTCTATAGTCTCTTCATCAGCTTCTGCCTCTAGGTTCTAGCTCTGCTTGACCTCCTGTCCTGACTTTCTCCATTGATGAATAGTGACATGGAAGTGTAAGGCAAATACACATGCCAGTTTGCTTTTGGACATGGTGTTTCATCACAGAAACAATAACCCTAACTCATTAACTAATAACTGGATTTCCCTGCTATCTGCTTATTGATCTAACATGTGGGATGTTCATTCCTAGGGCATGAGGTGATAGGAATAGCTAGAAAATATAGACTCCCCTGAATGAGGAACCACAGCAAAACACATATGAAACTGTGAGCAAAGAGTTGTTCCTATATTCTCATGGGTTAGTAAAGAAATGATAGTAGCTATTCTTCTGCCCAGTGTGACTGATGAAAATAATCCTTTTATGATTAAAGAGACAGTGACTAATGTCACTCATGCTAAAATTCATGCCTGTTATGTGTGGCCCTTAAAATTTAACTCTTGGGAATTACTGTGTACAGAAGAAAGCCACTGTGGCAGAAACCAAATCAGCAAAGTGTTCCTATTATAACAAAACTGACCAGCAAATTAAACCTCTGAGGAAAAGCTATATGAAAAGAATTGATTTAGATTTAAAAAAAAAACTTTCAGGCAAGTAGAAGTTGAAACTATTGAAGACCATTTAATTATATTCCAGAGAGTTTTAAGAAATTAAAGTGGGAAATAGAGTTTTCTCTGAAAACACATTTTTAGTGAGCATCACTAGGCACAGGTCTCATTCTTATTCAAATATTTGCATTTATAATGGGGGGTTGGATGAGCTGAGTGGAACAAGAGGGGATCTTGGGACCAGGTACACACACAGTAGGTCCAGCTGCATTGCTGATCAAGCCTGTACACATGGTTAGCTGCTGTAGAGTGTAGAATGAATGAAGGAGCTGATGCTGCCCTAGTCTTCTTAGTCCCCAGAGCATCTTTCATAAAATCCTTCCAGAATCAGCTTCATCTCTCAACCATATCTTAAAATGTTTAATCCAGAAAGAATAGAACAGAACATAACAAAACTGTCACCAAGATTCAAACCTTTATAAGAAAAGTCCCCCTGACACAGAGTGCCCTTCAGAACTCACACATGCATGCTAAGTAGGCACACTCCTGGGTAGTTGTATCTCCAGGCCTTCTTGTATCCCTTTATTTTGAGACAGAAACTTACTAAATTGCCCAGGCTGAGGATGAAGGAAGGCCTCTAACTTGTGATTCTCCTTGACCTCAGGAGTGGCTAAGATTTCAGGACCTCACCACCATACACGGCTAAATCATCATGCCATTTTTCAATGTGTTTCTTTGTTTGGTGGTGGTAGTGGTGTGGAGGGGGCAATGGGTAAGTGTGTGTATGTAATACACATGAGAATATGTACATGTGTAAGAGGCACAGGTGTAAGTACAAAGGTTGTGCATCTGTGTATATACATGTGGAGACCAGAGATTAAAGTTGAGAGTCTTTATTCTTGATTACTCCCCACTTTAAATCAAGGCAAAGTGTCTCTCCCTTGAACTCACCACTCACTGCTGTGGCTAATCTCTCTAGTCGTTTTGTTCTAGGGATCCTTTGTCTCTGCTCCACAAATCCTAGCATTATCCACAGCTACCGTATCTGTCCAGCTTTATGAGAGCTCTGGAGTCCTCAGTCTTTCCTGCCAGGTGCTTTATCTGCTGTCTTACTCAGTGATCTATTGCTATGAAGACATACCAGGAGCACAGCAGCTACTCATTTAAAAAGTCATTTTCATCAAGGCTGGCTTACAGTTTCAGAGCACGGCAGGAAACATGGTGGCACACAGACAAACACGGTGCTGGAGAAGAAGTTCCACATCCAAATCCACAGGCAGCAGAGGGAGCCACAGGACCTGGCTTGGGCTAAAAAAAAAAAAAAAAAAAAAAATCAAAACTCCCCTCTAGTGACATACTTCCTCCAACAAGGCTGTACCTCCTAATCCTTTCAAATAGAGCTACTGGATGGTGAGCAAGCATTCAAATCTAAGATCCTATGGGGCACATTCTCATTCAAACCCCAACAGCCGTGGAACCATCTTCTCAGCTCCTGGACCACCTTACTGTGGTTTTTCAATACACAGAGAGTTAGCGGATGTTAGTGAAGGTAAGGAAAATTACTTGAAACCAGTTTAGCCTGCTTCGTTACATCTCAAGGCTGTGTGTTTCCCATCTGAATGTTTAAACTGCACAAATTTAACATTATGCAATTCCAAGATGCAATGGTCAAATAGACATCAACTCCAAGTGCTGTTCACTCCTCATCTGTGGGGACCAGCCAGATGTTGTCTACCAAATATAATGACTGAGCAATAGCTTCATCTTGCGCATGTGTTTGTCATACGAAATTCCATGCACAACCTTGACGTCATAATGGAGATGAAGAAAAATACAAGCAAACCGCCCCATACTTGATTCCATAAAAGAAAAAAATATAAAGAATGTTCATCGGGGTATCCAATCAGCACCAGCCCCATGGTTTGATGCTAAGTCACCTAAGAATAAAACATTAGGGGCAGAGAGATGGATCAGCAGGTAAGAGTCACTAAGCCATATGACCTCACTCTGCTCTTCAGGATCCATGTGGTAGAGGAAGAGAATTGACTCTGGCAAGCTGCCTTCTGACTTCATGCACACACACACACACACACACACACACACACACACACACACACACACACACACCACATCACATCACATCACATCACAAACGCAAAACAAGTTTTAAATAACAAAACATTAGTCTATTTCTGAGAACATATCATAATAGGGGTCTTTGAACAAGGTGTCAAAGAGTTGTGTCAATGAGAATTTTCACCCAAAACACTATTTTCAATAAGAGTAACAGTAGAAAACTAAGGCTCAATGAAAACTTGACTAGAAAAGATTTAACTATTTGCCTAAAAGCACAGAGTGAATTCCTTTCTTCAAAATTGGATCCAGATAGGATTAATTTTCCCATTAAAAAACACCTTAAAAAGCTACATGTGGGGCTCAGGAGATGGTTTGGTGGACAAGCAATTACCACGAAAAGAGGAGGACAGGAGTTTGAGTGTCCAGCATTCACATGCATGCTAGCTGGGCTTGGTGGCCCACCTGTAATCCAGCACTCTTGGGGGACAGAGACAGGGCACCCACAGACAAGCTAGCCAACTAGACTGGGTTCTTCAAGAGGCTCTGCATCAGTAAGTAAAAACACAGAGAGAGGAAGATGTTGGGAATCAACCTCAGGCCTCCACATGTTCATATACACCTACACAGATATGCACCCATGCATGTACGCACAACACACACACATACAGGCACACACTTGCACACACACACACACACACACACACACACATTTTTGAAAAAAGCAAAATAAGTAAGGCTTATAAGGGTATAGGCTACATGGCAAAAGCCAGTTTTATAAGCAGGAAAAGGGCTTTCTTAAAGCTGGAAAAATACAAAGAGAAAAAAAATTCTTCCAAGTATCCTCCACTAACAAGATAATGAGGGTTGATAGACTGGGATCCAGTAAAGGGCTAGGATGCTGAGGGCTATGGCCGCCAATGAAGGCTCCTAATGTCTTAAGACACATGCTAGCGAAGAGGAGTTAGTGAAATGACTGAGCTGTGTTTCGGAAATATGCAAATAATGGAACAAAATGCTTACCTGGTATCTTCTGTATTATTTTATATATTGAGGGGGCAAAACATCTGACAAAGGCAACTTTAGGAAGGAACCTGGGCTGAGGCTGATCAATGACATCTGGAGTCAGTAGTGCAGAGAAACAGCTATTCGTGCACAGCTGGCCTTTTCATTTCACTCAGTGCAAGACCCCAGCACATGGAGTGGCAATACTCACACTTGGGCTGAATTTTCCCACCTCTTTAACCTAATCTAGAACCATTCTCACAGGCATGCTAAGAAGCTTGTCCTCTAGATGAATCTAGATCTGACCCAGTTGACTATTCAGTACTGACCATCACACCTTCCAAGTGAAAAGGCCAAAAATCATCCAACAGACCCAGACCCAAAGAGATCACAGCTATTGAAATGACTAGATATAGATTGTAAAACAACTGCTTCAGCTCAAGAATATCAAATTCAATATTTAACAATTCACAATCAAAATATATAAAATGTGCCATTACCAATTTGTGTATGTGCATGAGTGTGTACCTGTCCCTGTGGGGAAGTGCAGATCTGTGAGTGCCTGTGCATATGTGCATGCATGTGTGTAAGGATGGAAGCCAGAAGACAACCTCAGGCACCCTCACCCATCACCATCCACCTTGATTTTTGAGACAAGGCTTACTCCCAGACCTAGAACCCACCAGTTTATGTAGTTTAGCTGGTCAGTGAACTGGAGAGATGCTCCCATCTCTGCCTGCATGGGACTGGGGTCAAGCATATGCCCCAAATGCTGCCTTATTTTATGTAGTGCCAAGGATTGCTCTCATGGCCTCATGGCTACATGGTGGGCACATTTCTGAAGGAGCCACCACCCCAGCCAGACAAAAACAATTTTCAATATTCAAGTTACAGTAGAACCAGATAACAACAAACTGAGATGCCAAGGGCTCATTTTACAGCAGATCACATACAAGATTGACAGATCATCAAGAATGGAGGAGAGTGTTTCCAAAGGAAGAAAGATGATAAGAAGAGGAAGGAGGGGAGGAATAAGGAATAAGGGACAGGATAAACCAAATCAAATCAAAATATTTTAAAGAAGAGTAAAGACAGAGTAGCCAAATAAATAGCATATCCTAAGGTGGATTTAGGAGCTGGGGGATGGCTCAGAGGTGTAGAGCACAGACTATTCTTCCAGAAGACCTGGGTTCAATTCCCAGACCTACATGGTAGCTCATAACTGCCTGAAACTCAAGTTCCAAGGAATCCAGTGCTTTCTTCTGGCCTCTTTGGGCATTGCACACACATCGTCCACAGGATTACACATAGTATCAGAAACCCATGAACACAAAATAAAAATAAATCTTAGGAGAGAAAGAGAGAAAGAGATTACCTCTCAATTAAACACAGAAGGTATATTTGAAAATAGAATGTCAGGAGGCAATGAAACAAGTACACCAATTAAAAAGCAAAAACTACCATGGTAACTTTTTTAAAAGCACAGTAGTCTATTCTGTTAACAGGCAACAAAATTAGAGCAAAATATAACATATGTGTGACAACATCATAATGAAACCTATCACTTTTGCATCTATGTTGAAAATTAATTTAAAATGCTAACAATTTCAAATCCTAAGCTATTGAAAGTTGAAATCTTTCAGTCAAAATCAATAAGGTAGTAAAATGAATAAAAGTAAATCATTAAATTGTAAGTAAAACACCTGCATGTAAAACATAGGTTGAAAGCAAAGCATGTGTACATGTGTATGTGGCAGCAAGAGGGATTCTACGCCAGTGCTACAAAGCAGCACCTACTGTACCAACACACATCACACACAAAATACAGAAGATAGCAAAATGTACTCCTGGCAGTGACGTTCTTTATCTTCCTGTGATTTTGTTTTTATTGCTTTTATTTTTGAGATAGCATCTCATGGTATAGTTCCAGCAAGGCTGGAACTTAATGTAGACTGCCTTCAAAATGGTGATGAACCTCCTGCTTCTGCCTTCCAAGTGCTGGGCTCACAGGTCGGCACCAACACATCCAGTTCCGTGTGTGTGTGTCTGTCTGTGTGTGTGTGCTTGCACACATGCTTATATGTATATGTGTGTGCAGGTATGCATGTATGTGTGTGTGCATGTGCATGTATGTGTATGTGTGCCACTATGAGTGAATTGTGTTTGTGCGTGTGTGTATATGTATGAGTGTATTATGCTTCTATATGTGTGTGTACATGTGCATAGGTGTGTACATGTGTGTATGCGTGTGCATTTATGTGTATATATGTGTGTGCATATATATGCTTGTGTGTGTAAGCATGTGCATATGTACACATGCATGTGTATACATGTGTGTATGCATGTGTAGCTGCACATGCATGTGTAGGTCAGAAGTTGGCATTGGGTGTCTGCTATTTCGCTTTACATTGTTTATTTTATTTTATTTTATTTTATTTTGTGAGACAATAGCTCTCTGCTAGAGCTGCCCTGGAAATCAATATGTAAACCAGGCTGACCTCGAACTCATAGAGATCTACCTGCCTCTGCATCTCTAGTGCTGGGATTACAGATGTATGCCACCACGCCCAGCTGCTTTGCCTATTTTCTGAGGTCTCTCAGTGACCTTGTAGCTCACCATTTCCACTAGTCTGTCTGGGTGACCAGACCCCATGACCACTTGTGTCCACCTCCAGCACTGGGGTTAGAGTCCCTCATCACCGTGACCAGCTTTTCCATGGTGCTGATGAGCCACACTCAGATCCCCATGCTTACGCCACAACTCCTCCCAGGTCCACACCCCGCCCTGCCCACCCACCTTTGTGCACTCTGGGTTTTTTTTAATCCATGAAGTCTAAATTGTGCTGCCCATGTATTCTTGGGTGTGTGGCCTTCTACTGGGGTGGCTGACTTAGAAGGGTCTACACTAATAAAGAAAACTGACTCACCATCTCCCAGCAGCTGTCAGCTGGATATGGACCTTCACATCCATGTGCAACCACACATGCACTCACATTCATACACACATGAACACACATACATTCACACATATACACACATAAACATATACATGCACCCATATATATACACACAAATGCACATACATGCACACATATACACACATCCATGCACACACTTACACATATGCATGTAGGTATATACACACATAAACACATGCATGTGCCCACACATATATATGCACATACATGCATACTTGTACACACATACACATACTTATGTACATCTACACACATACACTCCTACTTGACACACTTGTACAGACAGACAGACCTATACTCAAAAATGTACACACATATACATGCTATGCTAGCCTTGTGGGTAAAACTGCATGTATTCTTTCCCTCTCCATGCCAGGAATCAGTCTGGCTTGAGCCCGCATAGATCATAACCACTGTAAGTTTACTTTGTCTGGATGACACTGCTGCCTTTATTCACCCACAGTTCTGAAGACATCCTCTGTACCTCTTTCCTCAGTTATCCCTGAGCCTTGGGAAGAAGAAGGACATAAATAGCCCGTATAGGGCTGGACCTTTCACAGTCTCCTCTTCTCTGCACCTTGGCCAGTTGTGGGTCTTTGGGTTAATCACCATTGCTGTAAATAGATGTTTCTCTGGTGAGGGCTGCAAGGTGCACTCCCCTACGGTACAATTATAAGTCAGTAGGAGCCTGCTTAGTACTGTGTCCAGTACAGATCATTCATTTTAATGAGAAGTGTTTTGGTTCCAGATTTCAGAAGTGGTACAAATGCTTGCACTTAGCAGTTTAAAAATCCAGGCTCTCTCCTGCCACCATGATCTAAAATTCTTACATTTTAGTACAAAGTTGCTCCTAATAACCTCATATTCTTTTTTGCTCCAGAATAGGGGATGAAGTAGAAACAACAAAATATTGAAATAAAAACTAAACCACAAGTAGGGATATATGTTCTTATTATTCATGTCATGCTTAGACAAGACAGAAATGAACCAGAGAAACAGCTCAGGGGTTAAGAGTGCCTGCTGCTCTTCCAGAGGATCTGAGTTTGGTTCCCAGCCCTAACATAGAAAGGCTCAGTGGCCTCCGGTAAGTCCAGCCCCAGAAATTCTGAAGCCCTCCTCTGGCCTCTATGGAACTCTCGTGCCTCTCTAAAGAAATAACAAGTAAATAAATAAGTCTTCAAAAAAAGAAATGGGACAAGAACCACTTTGTGTACCACGTCTAGACAGCTGGAAGTTTATTCAGGAGACCACAGGACATTCTAAACAGAAAAGATAAAAATAGAGAAATAGAGGTGGTGGAAAATGACATGCAGAGGCGCTAACAACTTTGCCTACATCACAGAAATCAAGTGGAAAAAGTAATAACCAGGCCCAGGCAATGTGGTTCCAACATTCTGCATACATCAACAAGTACTTAAACTGTTCTGTTCTCAAGATAAGAAAAAACAAGAGAGAAAGAAGAGTTTTAAGACACAGACAGAATTGCTAACAAAAGGTTCACATTAACTGACCGCCATTTCTTACCAAAGCAATTGAGCTGATTTCTATTAAGGGGTCTGTGTCAACCCAGAAACACCACCTAGTGAAAACCATTGTCTTCTTTTCCTCCTTCATGGGGAGATTAGAGTCATTAAGTCCCAGAGACAATGATGGCTTAATTAAAAGGCAATTGTGGTACTGGAATGTTTCATCTGGGAGAGCTAAGCCCTGCTCGTTAGAACACCGCAGGCGGGAGCAGCCAGGTGACCACTGATGGATATTGGAAGGAGTTCCTGTTAGATGCTGTAATTCTTGGAATTGAAAACATGCTCTAGATGTCCACACAGCAGTGGCTGAAGCAACCAGGGAGCTATCGGCCGTGGTAGTAACACAGCAAGGCACACTCCATGTTGTAAAGAAATCTGGTGACATTTCTACAATTGAAAGAATGCTAGAGCAAGAAACAAACCACCAGAAACTGTGTAGGGTTGGGTTTGGAGCTACTCAGGCCACATTCAACTAAAGTTGCCTCTCTTCACCCTGACAGCAGACTGTAATTCCCACAGCCACAGGGAAATGACAGGCATTCTATTAAGATTCTGTCCCTGAAAAGTCAGTAGCTAAGGGTGCTGCCTCCCACATGGCGGTCACAAGGTAACCTTTGCTCCTTATCGTTCCACCACAGAATCAGAGACAACAGCACTGTAAGGGTTGCTGTCTCCAAATACACATGAAATCTCTAAGAGGGGTCCCCACACTGAAACCTCCTCAGGGCCCTAGCCATGCCTCTGCCTATCTATGGGCTCCTTTCTCCTGGAGCCATGGAACCCCCAGAGACATCATCTACAGTGCAAAGATGGTCCTGCAGGTGGACACTGCTATAGTGGCTCATGTTGTTCCTCTTGATGTGGCAGCATCAAACAGTTTAGAGATCAAAATGACTGACATTATGAGTACGTAGGCTCACAGTATGCAAGGAAAATATGAGATTGGAAGGAATGCCCTGGATTCCAGACTATCTATAAGTTTATTAACATGCCATGGGAGGACTTATGAGTCAAAACCATACAGTGTGATCTAAGTGTGTATAGGCATGTACTTTGAGTAAACATAAGAAATTGGAGGATATCTTGAAATTTGCATGCAAATGGATGGAACTAGAAATGACCATCCTGAGTGAGGTAACCCAGACCCTGAAAGACACGTGTGGTATATATTCACTTATAAGTGGATATTAGCCTAACATAGATGTCCTCTGAGAGACTCCATTCAGTGCAGGATTGGGACAGATTCTGGGACTCACTGCTGGACCACTGAGAGTGGTATGGAAGAATGGGGGAATGGAAGGACCCAGATGGTTCAGGAATCCCACAGGGAGATCATCAAGGCCAGTGGATCTGGACCCAGGGGGGCCTGCACAAACTGTTGCACCAACCAAGGACAATGCATGTAGTAAACTTAGACCCGCCTGTTCAAATCTAGCCAATGGACAGCTCATTCTCCTTGGTTGTGGGGAGAGCAGGGACTGCCTCTGACATGAACTCTGGTGGCCACAATTTGATCACTTCCCATTGCTGGGGAGGTCTGGTGGGTATACAGAGGAAGGGGAAGCAGGCTATCCAGATGAGACCTGACAAGCTATGGCCAAATGGTAGGGGAGGAGGTGCTCTTCTATCAGAGGTCTAGCGGAGGTAAATAGAGTAAAAGAGGGAAGGAAGGTGGGAATGGGAAGATAACAGGTGAGGAGATAACATTCAGGATGTAATCTGAATAAATCATAATAAATAAAACAATTTTAAAGTAATTGGATGACCAATGAAGACCTGTAAAAGAGAAATGAACCAAAGTATCAAGGCAGAAATTATCTTGACTGTTCTGTAGCTATTTCCTCTGAATCAAAACATTCTCTCCTAAAAAGAGGAAGAAGGCTCATAAAACTGCAAAAGTAAGCTGAACATATAAGGCACAGGAAGTAAACAAAATTTACAAGACTTAGGAAGCTTCTAAAACTTACAAGCTTCACAAAACCTGGGTTCAAGATTATAAAACCTTCTTTAAGTTACTGGAGGGATGAGACTTTGTTCGGTGGATCTGCCTTATAATTCCTTACAGGGAGCTCTGTGGATGAAGCTTTTGTGACTTGTCACCCATATAGGGATCAGCCTTTCTGTGATTCAGTTGCCTTTGTGTCACCCTTGCTCCTTTAGGTAACATTAATAAACTCATTGGTGCACCAAGCTAGACCTGAGTGGAATCTCTTCAGTGTTTTATCCCCAGTGGCCTAAGGTTGACATATCCTCAGGGAAAAGGCACACAACAATGATTCATAAGACCATGTATAAATGACTGTATGCTACAGAAGCCTGTACAGCAATACAAATGCCTTGAAAGAGAGGATAAGACTCTGCCATTCGTGGGCTTAATTTCCAGCCCTAATTTACCAATTCACTCCCTCAGCAAATGGGTAATAAGCAACTGCTGGATGAAGTAGGTTCTAGACTTACCACAGAGACTCACAACTAGTCAAAGTGCAGAAAATTAGCAATTTTGTAGTGCTTAGCCCTAAATGAGACATCTATAGCGCACGCCCTGCTCCACAAGGATCAGGGAACATTGTGGAAGAGGAGACAGAAAGATTTTAAGAGGTAAAGAAATCCCAGCAGCTGTGGTTGCCTGCACAAGACCAAGTCAGTTAGCGTTCCGGCATAGATGGAGGATGAACTCACAAGTGTCCATCCATAACTGAGGAGTTATTGAGAGTTGAAGACTTCTGGAGAAGCAAGAGTCAACTTCCTCCAGTGGAGTGGCCCCTGACAAGATGTGCACACATAGGAAACACTAACTCAACTCAGTGGGGTGTTTATGACTTTTTTATTAACTGCATTCCTCGATAAGGTTATACATTCAGATATAACACATTCTGGTTACTCTCATTCTTGGCCATCTCAATGAGTTTTCTTTTAAAAGAAGAGGGAAATAGAAGAGAGTTCTGGGAGTGGTTAATGTGGTAAAGAGGTGATACGACCTAAATGGAATATATCTTACACATGTATGAAATCACCAAAGCATTAATTAAAAGTAAATGATAAAACATGTAGTAATGGTGCACTAGAACTAGACAATATGCCTCAGTTTTCTATTAGTCAAAATAAGGACAATAGCACCTATATTTTAGGCTATGAGAAGTTAAGTAAAATGCAAAGCCTAGAAGAGCACATCACTTGTGCTTGATAAATAATGGCAGATTTTTTTTGTAAGTGCAACTATAGGTCAGTGTGAGTATCCTCATTTCTGTAACCAAATACCTCACAAGAATCAATTTAAAAGAGGAAGAATGCATTTTTATTACAGTTCCAGGGGACCATTTGATTGTGGTGGGGAAGGGAAGTGGCAGGACCAGGAGGCAGCTGGTCACACTGCATCTTCATTCAGGAAAAGAAGAGTTAGCTGGGATGGGATTGAGGCTACAAAACCTCAAGGCCCACTGTCCTAATCTGTGTTCTCAGCAAGGCTCCACCTCCTAATGTTTCCACAACATCTGAAACAGCACCATCAACTGGAGGCCAAGCATACAAACAAGCACAAGAGCCTAAGGGAGCATTCCTCATTCAAGCCTCACCAGGGTGCATCCAAGAGTCAATACTTCTGCAACTCAGAAGCTGTTCTGCAACAAACAGAATTAAGGAAGGATCTGAGCCTTCACAACCTCTCCATTTGCCCAGAATCACAGTCCCACAGCAAGGGTCTTCACATGGCTGTGTGATCTTCCCACATTATGAGAGCTATGTACACAGCAGGCAGGAACACAAAGCTGTTTGTTACTCTGTGCAGCTCCCATTGGAAACCATCTGGTGCTGTCAATGAGAGCAGAGTACCTTGTCATACAGCCACTGCCCTTTCATAGTAAACAGCTCTCCACTTGTCAAAAACATAAGAAGAGCAATCAGAATTTTTGAAGAGTAAAAAGAAAAAGATTATGAGGAGAGCTAGGGAGATAGCCCAGACAGTAAAGTGCTTGCATATAACTACCACATTGAGAAGACCAACAGCTGGATTTCTGCAGCTAGTTGGCCAGTAAGTGTAGCCTAGCCAGAAGGTTCAGGCCATTGAGAGACTCTGCCTCAAAAAAACAAAACAAAACAAAACAAAACAAAGATAAATACAATCTGAGGAATGATAGTCAAGGTTGTCTTCTGACCTGCACATGGACATGGACACATGTGCATGCAAACCCACCTGCATGTACATAGGGACATGCATATACTTGCTCATAGACATACATACAAAAAAAGAAAGAAAAAGTGTTCATAAGAAATAGATGAACATCACTGTCTTCGTGTGAAATCCCAGATTAAAGGGAATGTCTGACTTTTGTCTTAAAAAGGACAAGTGATGAATGTCCTTCACACAGAAGAAAAGGTTGCCAAGGGAGGAGGGGTGCTTCTCAGCGTTTCAGCACACCCAGGAGTATAAAGTGCTTTATCTGAAATATAAGAGCCAGCCACTTGCAATGTCAAAAGTTTGGCTTATAAATGAATGAGGAAAAGAAAGGTTTCCCCCGGAGTGAAGTAACATTCAAATAGGACTATAGACTTTCAATGCTGGAAGGGACATTGGCAATCAATCATCCACCAATAACTGAGCAGCAGAGCAAAGCCAGAGATGGAAGGTAACTTACCCGGAGAAATCCAAATGTAGAAGACAATGCTTTGGCTTGTGTTCCCCAGAGAACAGTAAAATGTGTGGCACAGATGGTGTAGTGTGTGTGTGTGTGTGTGTGTGTGTGTGTGTGTGTGTGTGTGTGTGTGTATTGTGTGATGGGTTATTGGGAGGGGTATATTTTTGTATTTTATTTATTCTTTAACACTTCCATATGTGTATGTAGTAAATTTTAGTCATTTTATCCCATTATTCTCTCATCCCCCTTCCCTCTTCCATTAGAACCACTTTTCTTCTTGAAAATTCCCCCTATTGCTCCAATATTTATACTTGTTACATGTGTGGCCCACAGAGTTTGATTACTGTTAACTGTATTACTTAATTAAGTAACAGGTTAATTTGAGGCCTGAATAACTTATCAGTAGTTAGACTACTGAAGAAAATGACAATCCTTCACTCAACAATCAGTATCCCTGGGGGGGGGGGGGGGGGGGGCCTCGCAAGTGCTTCCCCAATCCATGGTGAATTGTTGATGGGCCCAATCATGTGAATGAGTAAGCACAGCTGTTTCAAGTTCTTGAGTGCAATGTCATATCATGTTCACAGGACCTTTTTGCACTCATAACCATCTTTTAGCTCTAATATTCTTTCTGCATCTCCTCTGCATTGTTCCCTAAGCCTTAATTGGGATGGTATATAAGTTCTTTTTAGGACCAAGTGTTCTGCTTTCACTTATTCTTGTCATTTTGACAGGTTTTGAGTCTCTGCATTAACCACTGCAAACAGAAATAAGGAGCTTCTCAGATCAAGGCTAAAAGCAGTACTAACCTAAGGGTACAAATATAAGTATTTAGAAAACAACATGTGTACTTAGCAAAACAACAGTATTATGTCCCTCTCTAAGGCCTAAGATCTCCCCAGCCATGGGACCTTGACCAAATTTATACTATAAGGCTCAGACTGCCTCCTGTAAAACAGTCTCAAATCAAGTCAGAAAGAGGTTGGTTGACTCCATCATAATCCTGCCACCAATGGACATCTCTTGCCTAGCAATCAGTTTTACAGCTAGTGGTGTGACAAGGAAAGACAGTGTGGTGTTTATTCTACCTTGTATTCTTGCTGAGGTCATTTTAGGTTTAACTAGAACTTGATCTCCTTGATGGAGACGCCCGTGGAAAATTACCCAACCCTATTCTAGGAACCCAAGGACAAAACGCCCAATCTAGTTTAGCTTCTGTTAAATTCCATGGTTGTGCAGAACTCCCTCCAGCTAACTGCTTATCTTAGCTTCTGTTGAACTGCCTGCTTCCTTGAAGCCTCCCTTCAGCTGTGGAGAAAAATGACAGAAGGTGGATTTTGCTTTCAAAAGTCCTGTGTTCTTGACACTTGGGCCTGCAATAACCTGAATATAATCCCAGGTAGCTGAAATAGATTTCCAATTGACTATAAACTGTGCCTGAGTTGTCGTCTCTGGTGGGCTCCTGTGGGGAACCACCCTTAGTTGCTCTTGGCTTAAAACATCAGACAATCCCACCTTGTCTGTAGACTCCGTTTTCTACGCCTCTGCCTGGAACATACCAGGCTGGGGTCAGCCCAGGCCACCCCTCCTGGTCCTGGAACATGCCAGGCTGGGGTCAGCCCAGGCCACCCCTCCTGGTCCTGGAACATGCCAGGCTGGGGTCAGCCCAGGCCACCCCTCCTGGTCCTGGGAAGCCACTTCTTTATCTTTCTTTCATAGCTACATTCCCTCAGAACTTACTTCTTTATCTTGAAGTTTCTACCACCGAAGATAGATAGCAGGACATCTGCCATTAGGTTCCCATAGCAGCCCTGCCTACCCCAAATGCCCTTGCCCCCAAGATTGCCTATCAAACCCTGTGAATTTTTTCAATAAACGAGGCTTGATCAGAATCCAGACTTGCCTCCCATTTTCCATGCCTCTTGTCCTTTTTCACTCCCACATGCCCTTCTAGGGTCTCCATTTGAAAACCCTTCGGGCCCGGGCAGGCTCCCCAAAAGAGTGGGACAAGACTCCATGGCTTTTCTCTGCTAAATTCTGCAGAGAGCCTTCTGGACCCAGGAAAGTTAGCATCAAGGAGAAGGCTGCCAGCTGAGTTCCAGCTGGATTCCTCTGTGTTCTGTACTCAACATGTGTAGTGGTGTCTTCAGCAATGGGGGACTTAATACAAGGTCTGGTGGGAACCCAAGGGCAATGACACTAGCCTGTATTGTTTGAGGGACTCTGGGGCTCCTTGATGAACAACTTGGAAGAAAGTACCCTACATTTAGTACTGAAAATATCAGTTAATAGCCTACTGTTCTGGGAGGAGCACTGTCAACCTATGCAGAATACCTCCATTCAGACTTCTTTTGTTACTTATATTTTAATGAGTTTATAAAATAGATGGCTTCCAATGGTTCTTTTATCCATCCTTAGTTAAAGTTACTCCCCCTCCCATCCTCTGCCCTGTCATCCGCCTTGCTTTTTTGAGGGGTGGTCTCTCACTACCCTGAAACTTGCCAAGTAGACGAGACAAGTCAAGCAGCAAAGTTCCAAGGTTTCTTCTGTCCCCTCCTTACCGTTACTGAGGTTACAAGCACATGCTTGGGTCTTGGGGTTTTAACTCAGGTCCTCATGTTTGCAGAGCAAATATCTGACTGGCTAAGCCATTGTCCCAGACCCCTGAGGGCAATTTTAAATGCTAGTGTTGGCAGGAAGATGATCTCTTTGAGACTGCAGACAATACCATTTCCCAGTAATGTGTTGAGATGCAAATCTTTCATACCTAAAGTACCTTTAAGCTGCCTTTGATGTCAATATGTAGTAAAGGTCTGAAAGAAAGTGAGTCAACTTTAAAGGCAGCAAACTTCCAGAATCAATGATGTTTCTTTCCTATCAAGCTGTTTCTGACATTTCTGCAGGAGACTCCATTGAAAATTAGGCACAATTGTCTGGGAATATCAAAATAGTGGCAGGTGATAGCAAAACTGTATCGTTATATTTTGCAACAGAGTCTATTAATTACCCGTGGAACTCTAATGGTCAGTTTCATTGTTCTAGGTAGAGTGCCTGTGCAATGTCGTGCTCCTCAGATGGAGATTGGGATGCTCCTAAGGCAGGCAGCTGGCTTCCAGAGGTACTGAAAATCACTCCATAAATATCCATCTACTCCAGAAGCATCCATTCTGCTCTAAGGTATCAGGGGGAATCTATGTGAGAAAAGGTAGAGCCTAATTTCTAGTTGGTATTAATTTTTAAAAATAAAAGTTATAGCTTTGAGGGCTTTCCATACTTTGATGGGCAATTCAGGTAGTAGCCATTGGAGCTCCTAATGCAATGAATTCATTCATTCTCTTATAGCCTGAGGGCAATTATAATGGAAAAAATGTAAATATATCCATGAAAGAAAAGTTCTTTGCAGTCAGATAGACCTGCATTCAGTCTCTCCAGTAGAGTTGCTGTGAATAATTCTATTTTTGAACCTCGGTTTCCTAGTTGGATGAAGGTATGTGTGAACTCACATATTTTGTCATTCAGTGGAACAAATACATGAGAAAATAAATAGAAGGCATATGTATTTGGCCTCGCATTTTCAGTCCATAGTCATCTGACTCATTGGGTTGGACCTGAAACAAGACAGAACATCTTGGAAGTGGGATTATATGACAGAATTCTTGTGACTGCTCTCTACATAGAAGCAGAAGCAGACAGAGACAAGAGAGAGGCTTCCACAAGGAATTGCTTTCAATGATGCATTTGTTGAAGCCAGGCCTCACCTCTTAGTAAGCCATTCAGTAAGAGCTCATCAAGAGATTAATCAACTGATGAGATTAATCAATTGACACAAGCTAGAGTCATTTTGGAAGAGGAAGCCACAAATGAGAAAATGTTGCCACCAGAGTGGCCTGCAGACCAACCTGTGTGCATCTTCTTGATTGATGATTGACATAAGAGGGCATTGTGGGTACTCCAAGGTAAAAGGTCTGAGCCCAATTCTGGGGAAAAAGTTATTAAAACCTACCAATCCCTGAGCACAAAAGCCTACCAATGTCTGGGCTTGCTCCATTCTCAAGGCTTGAAATCTCATCAATCTCCACTCTGGAAATAAACTCCTCCCCCATAAAAAAAAAAAAACTACATAAGCCTCTTACCTGTCCAATTCTCTGCTTCTTGCCCAAGCAGAGGCAGCCACCCTCTTGTGTCTTTTCCAATAAATCTCCTATGTGAGGTATGTTGTATGGTGTGACTTTGTGGTGTTCCTTGGCTCCCGGATACCAGACTGTCTTTCCCTTCAGAGCTGCAACACTTGCAGTAGGAGAACCTCTCCCCTCCAATCTGTGACACCTCCATTGGGGAGGCTGTTCCACTCAGAGCTATAACACTTCCAGGTAGTGCCATCCCTGGCCAGTGGTACTGGGTACTAGAGGATAGCAGGTTGAGTAAGGCAGGAGGAACAAACCAGTAAGCAGTCCCTTTGGATTCTGCTTTAGTTCTTGCCTTGAATTCCTGCCCTAACTGCCCTCAAAAATGGCCTGTGACCTGAGAGTTATAAGATGGAATAAACTCTTTGCTCCCAAGTTATCACCCAAATAAGACAGCATCCAGTGTTCTCTCAGTGATTGCATTAGCTAGATGGAGGCCATACTGTAACATATGAGCCACTGGGAGACAGACAAGCCGTGACAATTCATAACTATGCCTACTTGATAGTTGGATTATTGGGAGAGTTAACTGGGACAGTTTCACAAAATGTATAGTACAAGTTAGTATCTAAGGAACAATTTCCCTGCTCTCATTTATATAAGAGAGCAGCAAATAAGATCTCAGGTTCAGAAGGGGCTTGAGAGGAATGTGAGTGTTGAAAACTATTGACAGAGATGGTAGCTAGTGGGTGGAGAGTAGCTCAAGCAATAAAGTGCTTGGTGTGCAAGCATGAAGTCCTAAGTCTGATGCCCACAACCCATGCAACAGAAGCCAGGTGTGGTGGCCCATGCTTATAATCTCAGTGCTGGGGAGGTAGTGACAGGAAGACCCTTGAGGTTCACTACCTGAACCAATGAGCTTCAGGCTCAGTAAAGGGCCCTGTCTCAAAAAGTAAAATGGATATGCCTTAGGAATGGCACCAAGGTTGATGCCTGATCATAGGCATATATGCACCCATACACACACACACACACACACACACACACACACACACACACACACACACATACAAACACACAAATAAATGCATTAAATAACCAAATATGATAGCTATTAATGGTCCAGATTCTTCCCTGGCCCACATCTCACATATCCACCTATATATGTTGTGTGTCTTCAATGTGGTCCTCCTCTGATTCCAGGTATGACCATATGATTACAATTAGCATAAAGGATGAAGGTAAATACTATGTGAAAGTGGACCTGACCTGCTTAAACCTCTGTCATCACCTTGAAAAAGATGAGGTCAGGATACTCTTCAGATATGCAAATGCTCAGGGACCTGTCTTCTTCCCAATTATTCTAACCAAGGCTGGGCCAGAGAGTTTATACTCAGCCAGTGATGACCATGTAGGGGACCTATACTCTGACCCCCAACAGCAGACCAAGCACCAGGTGGTATTTTGTTGTTGTTGTTGTTCATTTGTTTAATGTCACTTAGATTTTCTTAACTGTTTATTACACACCAATATTGGGGAATGGGAGGTGATCCATTGTTATGGCCAGCACTGTGCCCTTCAAACTCACATAGAAGACCTAATCCCCAGTTCTTTACAATATGAATGTATTGGGAGACATGACCTTCACAGAGGTGGTTACACTCAGACCAGGGCATTAGGGTGAGCCCTCATCCAACCTGATTGAAACAGGCAGTTTTCATGGATAACTTAAAAACTGGGATTCTCCCCAACTTCCCACCTACAACATACTATGCACACAACCTCTCTTCAAACACAGAAACACTTAGCTCCTTAACAACTCCACACATGCAGGCATGAGCAAGAATGTATGCACACACCTGCACACACATTCATTACCACACACACAAATAAATAACTCAAATATGACTCTAGGCAAGAGGTAATTTCTCTAAGTGAGTTGCAATAGGCAGCTGGAACCCGCATGGGTGAATTTTTGCACTCTGTTAAAAACAAAACAGAAAAACTCACAAGTCTATCTTCCACTTTATTTGATCTTATGGTTCTCCTCTTGCCTGGGGTTGGAGTGGGAGGTATGGAGGGGGGGGGGCACAGTGGCTGATGGCCACCACACACCAAGGCAAGAGAAGAGCAGGCACAGGGCTTAGAAGGCTGTAAGCATAGCAGAGATCAAACATTCCAGGAACCACTCCAGAAACTAGTTCAACTTTACTCAGGGACAACAAAAGCTATATAGCCCCTGGGAAGTAGGTGAGAGGCTTCTAGAATAGGTGTTCATAACTGGTTGAAACCAGGCACTTTAAGGATGTCTGTTTTTCATTTGGTAGCATGCTTCTATCATACAAACAGGAACACAGTACCTAATTATCCTATAGGTGCAGAGAGGGGAGAGATATCAGGGATATGTGTCAAGGGCCATATAGCAAATGTACTTAGGGGCGCCTATATCTAAAGACACTCTCCATATGGAGTCAGGCAGAGAACCAGAGGCCCTGCTGTGGAGAGGGAGTCCTATACCTAAGAGTGAGCTCGGAAAAGCTATCCAGACCAGGAGAACTGCAACCTTGAACAGCAGGATCCTTTGGACATATCTTTTGCCTTTGCTTAATTTCCTTATGTATGGTATAGTGATTTAGTTGGAAAATCCCTGATTGTTCTATTTTACCAGTAAAGACTCAGGAATCAGATGTCAGAGAGGCAGAGAAAGCACCCAGCTGACCTTCCCACTCAGCTCACATCACAGTGGAGAAGGCCCAGAAGGGCTCACTAGCTCAGCTGGCAGCCCAAGAGGGAAAAAACTGAAAAATCCAAGGCCAAAGCCTTGCTAGCTCAAAGCCTGAAAATCTAAAGCCAAGGAGCTGAGGAGCTCAAGAGCTAGAGAGCTAAGAACCAAGCTAAAATTCCAAGCTAAAGAAGTGTCAAAGACTTCTTCTACTTCTACACAGTCTTAAATACCCCTCAACTCAAAGTCCCTCCTAATCTTTAATCCCTGTCAACTGGTTTCTTGCTCCTCCTCTTGATTTAGGGCTAACTTTATTAAATCCTGTGTACAGATAGACCTTGGATTAAAGGTGTGTGTAAGGCTGGCTGAACCATACCTTAATCACCTGTTTACAATAAACATAAAGTTCTTGGATTAAAGGTATGTTCAGGCTCAACCACAAGAAACAGGGATTTTTCATTCAATCTCAGGGATCATAATGGGATTGACAACAGATTTTTGCAGTTCACAATCTCAGGGATCACAATAGGATCAAAGATAGGTTTTTAAAGTTCACAATTTTACCAGGTGGTGGTGGCGCATGCCTTTAATCCCAGCAGTTGGGAGGCAGAGGTAGGCAGATCTTTGTGAGTTCGAGGCCAACCTGGTCTACACAGTAAGGCCAAGACCACCAGGGCTACCCAGAGAAACCCAGTCTCAGAAAAAAAAGTTCACAATTTCATGGATCACATTAAGTTCAAATATCTTGCAATATTTGTATTTAGAAAATATTGGCTCATTAAATTGTACAGTTCTTCCAAGAATAGATACAGGCTAGTATATGTGTTTGTCTGAGAGAGATACAGAGACAGAGACAGAGACAGAGAAAGATGTGTACAAGAAGAACAGATATGCATGCCCATGGACACATGTGCTGAAGCCAAGAGAAAATTTTCTATGTCCTACTCCACCACACTCGGCCTTATTCCCTTGAGACAGGGTCTCACCAAAGCTTAAATTTAACTGGCAGCCTGGTCAGCCTTCTGTCCCTGCCCCTCACAGCACTGTGGTCATAGTTACGCTATGTAGGGGCTTTTTCCACAGGTGCTGGGCTTCAAACTCCTCACGCTCAGTGAGCACAATAGCTGGGCCACTGAGTCATTCCACTACCTCCCCACTACATTTCTTTAAATTATTGATATCAACAATCTGTTGGCAAAACAGTCTATTTTCCTTTGCAGTTAATCTGTGACATCAACTGCTTTGCTGTCTTGCCTCACTTTGTGCTGAAGTATAAGCAGTTATATCCATAATTTTGCATCCATGTGAAAATGTCAATGCCATAAAAAAAATGCAAGCAACATCTTCCTGTTATTATGAAAGAGGGTTTAGGCTCACAGTCTTCCTGACAGGATTAGTCCCTAGTGTCTTCAACCTTTTAATGGTGAAAACCATTGTACCAGACAATGCAGAAAATATCCATAGTTATGTCGTTACTTTGCTTTCAATTTTTCGATTATTTTCCTTTAGTATTTTTTCCCACAGATATTCAGGTTAATTCAAACCACACTGGGAGCGGAGGAGGGAGAGGAAGAGGGTTGCTAGATAGGACATTCATGGCTGTCATTCCTTAGGCATCGCATGTATGAGTCACACCACCCCCAGGAAGGAAGGTGTCCCTGCAGCTCTGCTCTGCAGACCTGAATATATAATCGAAACTGACAAGAAGTCATGAAACCTCCCTGAAAATAGACTAAGGCTTCTTGGGGTAGCTTAACAGGCTTCACATCATTACTGAGTGCCTGCTTACCATTCATCAACTAAGTTAATTAGCAGATAATCACTGTCCCTTGAGCTGGATGCGACTTCAAACTCTCAGCTAATGAATTCAATTTTTTAAAGCCGGCTCTTTAGAGTGTGTGCGAATATGGGCTTTTGTCTCAAGGGTTTACATAGGACCAAGATTCTAAGGTGACACCCAAAAACTATACATATACTTCAACAGAAGCAAATAAGACCTTGAGTGACCAGCAAACTTTACAGTCTGTACTGTGCTGTGCATGCATGGGGACCCAGAAAAACCTGGATCTCATTAGCTCATATGAGCTTGATTTATTCAGTTTAACAGGACCCTCCCTACAGCAGTTTATTATGAAGCTGTGAAAGAAAAGCAAGCAGGGCTTAAACAAGAAGAGAAGCATACGCAATGCAACATCACTTCTGGGTTGCAGTCTCTCACTACAGAAGAATCACAACTCAAGAGCATGAGATAGCTAGTCACACCATGGTCAGTAAGCAAAGGGGAATGAGTGTGCGCATATATGCCTGGGATCAGCGTGCCTTGTCCATTCTTATACAGTTTAGGATCCGCCTAACATAGGGAATGATGCCACCCACAGTGGATGAGTCTTCCCATTTTAACTAATGTAATCAAAATAATCCCCCACAAACATGCCCCAAAGCCCTTCTCCCATGTGATTCTAGGCTTTGTCAAGTTGACAATTAGCACTAACCAGAACAACTAGCCCTCAACTACATTAAAATTCCATCTCACCCCAATCAAAGTGGCAGGCAATTAATTTAAAAAAAAAAATGTAACAAATTCTGGAGAGAATGTGGACAAAATTCTAACCCTTATACATTGACAGTGGAGATGTGACCTCGTCCGATCACTGCAGACATTAATATGGAGATTTCTCAAAAACCCAAAAGTAGATCTTCCTTATGTCACAGGTGCACCTACCAGTCCTGAGATTCCAAGTCAACACATCACTGACATATTTCCCACCATGTGTTTCATGCAACACTGTCCACAGTCTAAAGAATGGGCACACTAAATGTGACATACACACAGTAAAATGTGTCATTCTTAAAAATGAATACAGTTAGAGAGAATCATACTAAACAAATTAAGCCAGTCTCAGAAAGATAAATATTGTATGTTTTTTCTTTTTGTGGTCCCTAGATTATATAGATACATAAAATCATGTATAGATATATATGATGTGAAATTAGAAATAAACTGTCTAGGGGAATAAAGGAGACTGAGAGAGAGAAAAAGGATGGGAAAGGGAAAGCTATAAAGCTTTGAGGAGAATATGTTCACTATACAATATATACAAAATTAAGGCATAAATAATAAATAAAAATAGGTAAATAAGTAACACAAAAAAATCCAAAAGAAGAAATACAAATAACACAAATATATACAGAATGAAATCAACCTGGGAAAGGCAAAATAAAACAGTAAGATGGGCTTTTTTTTAACTGAAAAATAAAATCAGATACTTATTTTGATATGGTGACATCTTGTGCACCAATGACACAGGGAAACGAGTGCTCAGATGTGCTGCTGAACAAGCGTGCTAGAGTATCCATGGAATATAACTCTGCAGTGTGTAATGAAAGAGGTAAATGTGGACACATAATTGGCCCACCGTATTCATAGGAGATTGGGTCTAAGACCCATCTCTATGGCTGCTCAACTCCTTTGCATAATAGCACAATATTTGCATATAATCTACATATGCTTTAAATCCTTTCTAGATTATTTATAATACTTAATACAATGTAAATGTGTATTGTAATATGTTGCTTCTGGCATAATGATGAGGAAACATACCTATACATGTTCAGTTTAAGTGCAATTTTTCCAAGAGTTTTCCATACACAGCTGGTTTAATGAGACGATACAGGACACCCAGATGCAGAAGGCATCTGTACTTCTTCTGTAAATGTGTCCTAATGAGCTATTTAGGGATGCAACATTTAGCCTCAAGAATGTTTTCTGCAGTTCTGGGGTTCTTTTTTTTTATGATAAAAGTTGGAAATAACCTAAATCTCCAAGAGTGGTTAACTAAATATGAACATAACACACATTTACATAAACACTAAAAACATTGTAAAATGCTTTTATTAACATAGGAAGATGGTCACAATATGTTAAGTACAAAAAATTATTATAGGAGCTGGAGAGATCACTCAACAGGTAAGAGCAATTACTCTTGCAGAAGACCTGAGTTCTGTTTCCAATACTCACATCACAGTCACAGCAATCTGAAGCTACAGTTCCAAGGGATCTTCCCCCTCCTCTGACCCAAACAGATATATGCTCATACATACATGCATGTAGGCAAGCAGTCAGACACTCAAAAGTAAAAAACATTTAAAAAATAAAGCAAGATTATGCAAGGGCTGGGTAAATAGCTCAGTAGGTAAAGTGTCTGCTTCACAAACATGAAAACATTAGCTCAAGAATGCACATAAATCTGAGTGTGGCAGTACACACCTGTAACTCCAGAGCTTGGAAGGCAAAGACCTCCAAGGCTCACTGGCTAGTCAGCCAGAAGTGGCTGCTGAGCTCTGAACTAGTGAGAGAACCTGTCACAGAAAATAAGGCAAACAGTTCCTAAGGAATGAAACCTAAAGTTGTTCTCTGGCCTCCTTGTGCACACATGCACAGTGCATGTGTGTACATATACACACAAAATTAATAAGGATATTATGGTCTGATTTTGTAATTGTTGAAGAATGTCGTGTGTGTCTGTGTCTGTGTGCATGACTGTGCATGTGTGTGTCTGTGTATGTGCATGCATGTGTGAGTTTGTGTGTGTGTGTGTGTGTGTGTGTGTGTGTGTGTGCCTCTGGCACCTCTTTCAGTCCCTGCCTTCTTTCTTGAAAGAAGGTCTCTTTTACCTGGAACTTGCCCATTAGACTAGGCTGATTGAATAGCAAGCACCAGCAATCTGCCCTTCTTTAAGGGTGTCTCTACTTCTTTAAGCACTGGGATTTCAGGCAAGTACCACCATGCCTAACCTGGGGTGGAGAGCAATACATGTGAGCATGTAAGACCTGAAGTCAGCATTGTAGGGTATCTTCCAGTTCCTCTCAACCTTCTATATTGATGTGTGGTCTTCACACTCATCCCCATCTTGGTGTGGCCATGGTAACATGGGACATTGCTGAGGAAATGACATTCTCAAGAGTATTGAAGAAGCACAAACAGGTATCCAGAGGACTTCTTACACAGTCATGGGCCATTGCGTTCATCATACCCTCTTCTCAAGGCTCTGGCTTTAGCCAGTCTAAAGCATCACCAGTGATGCCGCCACTAGCCCAGAGACCAAATCTGAGCACCCATCCCAGTGATACCATTTCCAATGAGGTAGAACAAATGCCTGGGTATTTGGTGGTCAGCAGACTACAATTCTCCTGGGAGTCTGTGTCTGAGCAGCCCTAGAAATAAGAACACATTGTAAACAGTTGAGGCAGGGAAGTGGATAACAGTTCCATGACAGTTAAAAAGTGGAGGAGAGCTGGAGAGGTAACTCAGCCAGCAAAGCGCTGGGCCTGGTAGCATAAAGTCCTGAGTTTGTTGCTCAGAGTACAAATAGAAAAGCAGGTGTGGTGGTACACACTTGTTATCCCAGAGGTAATAAAGGGAAAAGATCTTCTTTTTAAACTGCCTATAATCTCTTCGTTGCTGCTTATATTCAAATGAGAGCAAGTATAGGGCAGGCCATGAAAGATCTTGTCTGAAACTATGAGACAGATAGTGTCTGAGTGGTACCTGGAATAGCTAGAGTTGTCTTCTGGTCTGTACACACACACACACACACACACATACACACACACACACACACAGTATATGAAATTCACACAGATAAAGGTATACTCGTTGGCTGAAACTTTTCCTCTTGCTTCTTAGAGGGACACTGTAGGAAGAATGTGCAAGTTCAGAAGCCATACATTCCACAAACACTTGTCATGTGGGTCTTCACAGAAAAGGCCTTTTCTAAGACCTTCATGGGACCCTAAAGAGGAAAATGAAACACCTAGCCATTGTCTGGCCCCTACATCCTTATTCTTGTGCTCTGGGTCCATCTTGAGATGGGTGCCTGGCAAGGAATAGCATTTTTAATATTTACTTATTAATAAAAAGAAAGAGGGTCTGGGAAGATGGCTCAGTGGTTAAGAGCACTAAGTGTTTTTACAAAGGACCCAAATTCAGTTCCCAGAACCCATATCAAGCTGCTTGCATCTGCCTGTCATTCCAGTTTCAGGGCATTCAAAGCTCTCTGGGTCTCAACAGTCATCTATACATATATATATCACATACACATAAACCCACTCTGGCACACACGCATAAACATAAATAAAAAGAAATAAGAAGAATCGTTACCAAAAAAAATTACACAAATGGAAAAGACAGAGTTTTAAAAGTAGATGTAACCTCTCCTCTTCAGTCTGCAGTTAAATGAAAGCAAATAGCGGTGCAGAAGCCTGCTAAGAAGCATGAGAATTTATACGAAATGAATATAACAAAAGCTCTGAGCCGATGCAGTTATGAAAGAAAGCAGCTACATAGCCAGAGAGCCACAAATATGAAGTGCACAGGGAGGGAATCGCCAAACCTGCGATTCTCAGTTGTTATTTCATTTTTGTTTGCATTTAAATGATTATGCATCTTGGCACAAATTACTTCATGCTTTTTCTACGAGGAAAAAGGGGAAAGAAAACTTGCACACTTCAGAGGAAAATCTCTTCAAGAGTCACAAAGTGATAAACGCCCCCAAGCCTGTTTACAAATGCAAGGGATGAGACAGAATTTTAATGAACTGTGCCACATAATCTAGTGGTTAATGATCTGTAAGAACCTTTGTCAATGCCAGTGATTGCAAACTCACTCTTTCAATTTCAAGATTAATATGAGCATCCACAATTCCGAGTTACGCCAAAGGGCACTCTGGGGAGAGAGCTGGTTGTCAGAAGGCATGTGCTCTGTGGAGTACAGCTGCAAGGCCATGGTCTGCTCTGTGCTCCTCTTCTTGTGTGTAAGCACTGACTTCGACCAGAGAGAACCCACAACAGTTTGGAGATCAAGCCACACAGTTCCTATGAAGTGCTGCTACAAAAAGGCCTGAATGGCTCTAAAGATATCTTTCTCCTTTTTTTTGTAGGAGCTATATGGTTTTCCTGCTGGTGTGAACCACTGAGAAGGTGCAGTCCCAGGCAGACACTAGTCTTGATTTACAAAGAAAATGGCAGTGGACTGTTAACTGTGGGGAATTTGAGAGATGAAGGCACCCTACTAATTCTGCTTTTTATAATAGCTCTTGTTCCCACACAAATGTGTGTGTGTGTGTGTGTGTGTGTGTGTGTGTGTGTGTGTGTGTGTGTGTAACAACCTCAGGTGTTAGTCTTCAAATACCACCTCATTTTGAAACAATCTCTTTCTTTGTATGCTGCACACATCGTGACAGCTGGACTTCTCTGTTTCCACCTCCCTCCTCCATATAGGAACCCTAGAACTACAGACTCTTGCTACTGTGCCCAGCTTTTTATGTGGGCTTTGACAAACTGAACTTAGACCCTCTTCCTTATACAAAAGCACTTTTGCCAGCTGTGTCCTCTCACTGGCCCCATCATAACTCTCTTACCTGCTCTTTTTAGTGTGCTGTCTAAAGAGAGACACACTCTTCCTCTGAGACCTCAATTTTGCAATTGTATTCTCTATCTCTATTGCCCAGTCCTCACTAAGGAGATGTGGTTGTCACTGCGGTCCTAATGTCTTCAGAGTAGACAAGACCAGTCTTTCACCAGCAAGTCCACAGCATTTGTTGAGCTCCTAACACGTGGAGGAGAATCTTCAGAAAGGGGGAGATGAGTAAGATTTCAGACCCATCCTTAATTTGCTCCCAATCTCTCATAAGATACAGGAGCATTCATTGGATAGCTAATAGATGATTGGATTGTAAACTGGAAGGGACTGTTTAGAAAGGTTTCATTTCATGCTGGAGAGACAGTTCTGTGGGTAAAGTGCTTGCCGTGCAAGTATTAGGCTCTGAGTTTCAGACTTGTATGGCCCAGGTGAAGCTAAGTATGGTAGCATTTCTGTAATACCAGCATTGCTGTGGCAAAGTGGGGTGCAGAAACAGGAGATCACCCAAAAGTTCCCTGAGCAGCAAGCCTGACATACACAGTGACAAATAAGAGATCTTGTCCCAAACAAGGAGGAAGGTGAAGAATAACAACCAAGATTGCCTCTGACCACCACATGTAACTCACAACACATGTCACACACACACACACACACACACACACACACACACACACACATGTCACAGACGTACACATCAAACATGAGACAGTGAGAGACCTGAGATTTTTTTTAAAAGGCTTTATTATTTCATGCCCAGGTCCCAGTGAATGTATCCCAGGTACAGAAGAACACGCCTTAAGATCAGTTCTGGAACAGCCATGATGATGGTGGTGATGGTGATGGCGAAGATGCTGAGACCAGCAAGAGGGCTGGGAGGTCATCACTGAGAAAGGGAAGATACCTGAGCTGCGTCTGAGAAATCAATATGTAGTATGTGATGACTGCCAAAGCTCAAGTGAAGAGGAACGGAAATGCACTGAGGCCAAGTCCTTCCTCCACATCTTTGCCAGAGGATTCCAGAATGAGGTGCCCACTTCACCCACATCCCTGAAATGGCTCTCACCTTCCCCTGGTGACTTCCCTTGACAACCTCTACTACATCATGCTTTCCTTTATCCACCACACAGCTGGTGACCACCCATTGGGAAACCAACAAGCCACACAGCACTTTCTCCCACTTCTCTGTGGTTTTGTCCTAGATAAGCTGTCAGTCTGGCCTTCTACCTGGCACTGTTTCAAAAACCTGTTTCCTACTCTCAGTGTCCCTTCATGCTTACTTTCATCTACAGATACCACTTGGCAGTATCAGCAATGTAGTCATGATTGCCTACAAAAAAACATAACAAGTTTCTAAAGGTTTTGTGTTTTTAATTTAATGATAACCATGTGTTTGAGGCTATGTACATTCAACTACAGATGCCTTCATAGTTCAGATCAAGGTATTGGATCTTCTGAATTTGGAGATACAGGCAGTTTTTTTAATTAATTTATTCTTGTTACATCTCAATAGTTATCCCATCCCTTGTATCCTCCCATTCTTCCCTCCCTTCCATTTCCCCCTTATTCCCCTCCGCTATGACTGTTTCTGAGGGGGATTTCCTCCCCCTGTATATGCCCAAAGGGTATCAAGTCTCTTCTTGGTAACCTGCTATCCTTCCTCTAAGTGCCACCAGGTCTCCACCTACAGGGGACATGGTCAAATATGAGGCACCAGAGTATGTGAGAAAATCATATCCCACTCTCCACTCAACTGTGGAGAATGTTATGCCCATTGGATAGATCTGGGTAGGGGTTTAAGTTTACCGCCTGATACAGGCAGTTTTTAACTGTCTGATATGGGTGCTGGGAAACAAACTAAGTCTTCTGCAAGAACAGTAAGCACTCTTGACCACTGTGCTGTCTTTTTATCCCTATCATGACCATTTTTGGAAGCCAAGTTTATACTTAGTACCACTGCAAGATGGAGATCTACCTGTCTGTCTAATCCATACCAATGCCTATCATATGTGTACACTGCTGTCCTACTTCCAGTAACAAAACGTCACATTCAGAACTATGTGCTTTTCAAAAGCCAGACGTGTTCAAAGAAGCCAACAGCTGAAAAAGACCTAGGATTTACCTTTCTTGTAAGCCAGGAAGTTAACCTGCCACTATTTAGACCCACATAGCAACAAAAGAGACAGGCTGTCATCTTTCACTCTCGGTGGAAAGCAGAACCAGGGTAATATTTTGCATGGCTTTCTTGAGCCCCAGTATCCACAGGGATGGAGAGCTGATGATACCTGTACATCACAGGATGATATCTGTATATTGCAGGAGAGGAGCACCAAATGATGAAACCCTCAGCTTAGATATGGCAGCAGATTGCCAGTGTGTGTGTGTGTATCCATGTGTATATGAGTGTGCACGTGTGTGTGCATGTGTGTGCATGTGTGCATGTGCACGTGTGTGTGAGCACTTGTGTGTGTGCGTGCGTGTGTGAGTGTGTGTGTGCATGTGTGTGAGTGTGTGCGTGTGTGCTTTTTTGAAATTTAGAATCTAGATAGATATCTCTAAGATGAAAAGTGGGGTTCGTTCATGCCTGATGTCTCCAGAGAAGCAACCATCCTAACTTCATCCTTTCTAGTTTCCAAGGCTATTGCTCTTCAAAGTTGCTTTAACAGATGGTCTGCGAAGCCTGGGAACACCACAAGGAATTGCTCCTGAAGTGTTCATGACAGCTTCTTGTTCTAAGACCAGTGTCACTGTCCCGGAGGGTTGGCCCTATAAAAGCATCATATGCCTTATCCTTGCATGATATAAACTATTTCAGATGTTGTACATCTCTTACCTATAATCATTTCAATGACCCAGTAAAGTAGGGATCAGGATTTCCTTTTTAAAGATAAGGAAGTTATGGTTTTGGGCTTGGAGTCATGCTGTAAGGGGAAGAAGCAGCATTTCTCATCAAGTCAGCCTGACTGCAAAGCCTGGGCTTCTGCTCCCACAGCATCTGTTCTGGTGCATGAAGAGCCTGGGCTTTGGAACTGCTTGCTTGGTAACGTGGCTGACAGCATGAGGACCAATGCTCACATTCCCAGCACTCAAATAAAAAGATGAGCTCATCAGATCTTGCCTGTAATGTCAGAATTGGGGAGGCAGAGACATGAGGATTCCTGGAGCGTCATGGCCAAACAATCTAAGTAAATCAGGGACTCTAGGTTCAGTAAGAACCCCTGTTCCAAAAGCTAAGGTGGAAACACAACTTCACAGAAAACTCCCTGTCCCTCTGGTTTTTACAACCTTTCTTCTCCCTCTTCAACCATGATTCTTGAGCCCCTGGTACACTAGTTATGTTATAGATATATTAGTCAAGACTTGGGTCCACAACTCTGCATTTAGTTGTGGAGCTGCCACAAAGCACAGCCACAAAGTCTCACCAACATGATGCCTAAACATGACATGAACAAAGAAGACACCAATAGACGTGCTAATGTGAAAGGAGGAAAGAGCATGAGGCCTCAGTCATACACAAAGAACTACAGGCAACTAGGGAATGCTGAGGGTAGAAAACATAATCTTCCCCAGGGAACAGCTCCCTATGAATAACAATGTTTATTCAATATGAAATGTCAACCCTGGAAATATATACACACATCTAACATTATATGGACAAATTAGCTTGTATTTATGTACTTAAGAACACACACACAAACACATATGTACATAATGTGTGTGTAATCCTAAGTACATAAATACACACACACCATACATATCTATATATGTATATGTACAAAAACACATAGATGAATGCATATGTGCATAACGTCTGTGTGTGTGTCTGTCTGTGTGTGTGTGTGTGTGTGTGTGTGTGTGTGTGTGTCATTAGGGAAAAAGAAGCCATTAATTTGAAAGAGTGTGGTGAGTACTGTTACATGAAAGACTTTGGAGGGAGAAAAGGAAAGGGAGAAATAATGTAATTATAATCTCAAAAATAAAGGTATTATTAAAATAATAATAAAGATCAATTAAGGAAAATATCTTGTATCAACCTGTTGCCTGACAATGTACACACACACACACACACACACACACACACACACACGCATAAACACAAAGAGTTCTGGCTTCTTTGGCTCGGTGCAGGGAGTCAGAAAGCTGCGCAGCTTGCTATTAATTAGAAGTAAAGCCATTACTTAGCTCCATTCTAGCAAGGTGGCCTTTAAAGAACTGCAATGAAGCATCTACATTTTAAAAGCAAATCCCATTTAACTTGGAACAGGACAAGATACAGAGAACCAGCTCATTAGCTTAAAATGCCATGCTACCTTTGCGCAAAAAGGATTATTTTTTTTTAACCCAAGTGTCTTATAAAAATTCAAACAACATCCTGGCACCTTCCTACATGCATACTAAACACCATCAAAATGTTACCACCACATATGCCCACCCTCTTTGTAAAAATGTCATTACCTTTCCAGGCACCAAGCAGATGGAGAGAGAGTAAATGGCAGCAGTTAGGGAGCAGAGACCCCCAGATCTGCTACTATGACCTGTTGTTGCCCCACTCATGTCCCTGTCAACACATCTCGCTGGCCTTTAAGGCCCATGGCCACTGTCAAATTAGCTTCAGATAAAATGCCTAGAAATATCTGCCTAATGGTTATTGCTTTTAAATCCCTAATATCCAGGTAGCATTTGTCTTTCTTGGGCTCAAAATCATTAGTGATACCTGCTGGATACTTTAAGTCTCACTTGGAGCCATTAGACATGTGCCAGATTGGAAGCAGAGCTTTCTGCAAAATAAAGGTCAATAACCTGGTGCCAGGTGTGAAGGGTCAACTCACTCCACGTGGCTATTGTTGGAGCCACCAACTTGGGGCTGCGGTTATGATCCGGGGTTGAATATTGTCACTGTTATTATCCATTGCCAACTAGAATCACCTGGGAAGAGAGTCTCAGTGAAGAACTGTATAGATGAGGTTGGCCTGTGGGCATGCTTGTAACATAATTTCTTAATTGGGTAAATTGAGGTACAGGACCCACACTAGATGTTGGTGGTACTATTTCATGGGCTGGGACCTGGAGTGAGTGACAGAAGAGAGCACAAGCCGCAATGGTGAACATGCTGGTAGCTGATCTTGACTGTGGACCTGTGGTCCTGTTGCCTTGATTTCCCCCACAAGGGTGACAATGAGCTGGAATTGCATACCAAATAAACCCTTTCTCTCACTAAATACCACAAAACCAAATAACCCAATTGAGAAATGAGGCTCAGAATTAAACAGAGAATTCAAAATAGAGGAATATTGAATGGCTGAGAAGCGCTTAAAGAAATGCTCAACATCTTTAGTCATCAGAGAAATGCAAATCAAAATGACTCTGAGATTCCATCTTATACCCATCAGAATGGCTAAGATCAAAAATTCAAGCGACACTACATGCTGGCGAGGATGTGGAAAAAGAGGAACACTCCTTCATTGCTGGTGGGAATGCAAACTTGTACAATCACTTTGGAAATCTATCTGGCACTCTCTCAGAAAACTGGGAATAGGACTTCCTCAAGACCCAGCTATTCCATTCCTTGTAATATACCCAGAAGATGCTCCAGCATACAACAGGGACATATGCTCAACCATGTTCATAGCAGCTTTATTCATAATAGCCAGAACATGGAAACAGCCTAAGTGTCTCTCAGTAGAGGAATGGATAAAGAAACTGTGGTACATTTACACTATGGAATACTACTCAGCTATTAAAAACAAGGAATTCCCAAAATTTGTGGACAAATGGATTGAACTAGAAATGATCATACTGAGTGAGTTAACCCAGAAGCAGAGAGACTCAAGTGGTATATACTCACTTATAACTGGACACTATCCCAAGGGGCATGTCTCATGAAAGTCTTCACTTACCAGAAAAGTGGGATAGAGGTGAGGACATCCTATTGGGACTCTAGGTGAGGGAAATATAGGAGATAAGGTAATAGATGGATCCAAAGGGTCCTAGAAACGTACAAGAAGAACACTATGATGGGCGGATCTGGGCCCAGGGGTTCTGCTTGATCTATGGCACCAACCAAGGACAATACATGCAGTCATCATCAAACCCCTACCCAGATCTAGCCAAGGGTCAGGACATTCTCCACAGTTAAGTGGAGACTGGGGACGGAGTTTCACACGAACTCCAGTGCCCCATATTTGGCCATGTCCCCTTGATGGGGAGGCCTGATGGCACTCAGAGGAAGGATAGCAGTCTACCAAGAAGAGACTTGTTACCCTAGCATCATATCCAGGGAGAGGAGGCCCCCCCTTAGTCACAGTCATAGGGAAGGGGAATAGGGTGAGAATGGGAGGGAGGATTGGGAGGATGCACGGGATGGGATAGCAATTGAAATGTAATATGAATGATTTTATTTTTCTTTTTTTTTTTTGTTTTTGTTTTTGTTTTTATTTTTCAATAAAAAAGAAAAAATAATAAAAAAATAAAAACAAGGAATTCCCAAAATTTGTGGACAAATGGATGGAACTAGAAATGATCATACTGAGTGAGTTAACCCAGAAGCAGAAAGACTGATATGGTATATACTCAGTTTTAAACGGCCACTAGCACAAAAGTCATGTCCCATTAAAGTCTTCACTTACCAGGAGATTGAGATAGATGTGAGGACATCCTACTGGGACTCTAGGTAAGACAAATATCGGAGATGGGGAAATAGAATGACCCAGAGGGGTCCTAGAACCTACAAGAAGAATATCGTGATGGGTTGATTGGGACCCAGGGGCGTCTGCTCAAACTATTGCACTAACCAAACATCAAATCCCTACTCTGATCTAGCCAATGGTCAGGACATTCTCCACAGTTGTGTGGAGATCCAGGAATGACTCTGACATGAACTCTGATGCCCCATATCTGACCACCTCCTCTGGGTGGGATGGCCTGGTGGCACTCAAAGAAAAAATAAGCAGGCTACCAAGATGAGACTTGATAGCCTATGTCCATATATAGGGGGAAGAGGTCCCCCTCAGTCATAGACCTAAGGGAGGGGATTAGGGTGAAAGTGGGAGGGAGGGAGGAATGGGAGGATGCAAGTGATGGTATAACAATTGAGTTGTAATCTGAATGAATTAATAAAATAATAAATAAACCCTTTCCGTCTTGATTACTTTTGTCAGAGTATTTTTATCACAACAGGAAATGAAACTAAGACACATGGTGAATACCTCATCTGTACTGTCCTACCATGAACTAATTCCCCTGGTAGACCTCTTCTTGATGATCCTTCATTAAATACAGGTGAAGGTGAAGGGTGGTTTAAGAATGAAGTCCTGCATGAACTCTGGTGCCCCCTATTTGACCACTTCCCTTTGATGGGGAGATATGGTAGTACTCAAAGGAAGAATAAGCAGGCTACCAGGAGGAGACTTGATAGGCTGTGATCTTATAGTGGGGGACAAGTTCCCCTTCTGTCACAGACCTAGGGAAGAGGAATAGGATGAAAGAGGGAAGAAGAGGGAACAGGAAGATACAAGTGAGGGGATAACAAATAATATGTAATCTGAATAAATTACTTAAATAAAAATAAAAAAATAATGAAGTCCTGGGGTGCCAGCTGCTTGCTGTCCAAATGGGCAAGTTCATGAAACCTGGGAAAGTGGTGCTGGTCCTGGCTGGATGCTACTCCAGATGCAAAGCAGTCATGATGAAGAGCATTGATGATGGCACCCTGACAGCCATGCCCTGGTGGCTGGAATTGACTGCTATCCCCAAAAAGTGATAGTGGGATGGGCAAGAATAAAATCACCAAGAGGTCAAAGATCAAGTCCTTTGTGAAAGTTTATAACTACAATCACCTCATGCCCACCAAGTGCTCTGTGGATATCCCCTTGGACAAGGCTGTTATCAACAAGGATGTCTTTAAAGACCCAGCACTAAAGCCAGAGGCCAAGGTCAAGTTTGATGAATGATACAAGACAGGAAAGAACAAATGGTTTTTCCAGAAGCTTTGCTTTTAGGTATATTTTCATTTCCATTATTAAAAATTTGAAAAAAAAAAAAAAAGAATGAAGTCCTATTTTACAACTCCAATGTTGGTAGTGGGAAATATACTAACATTCACCTTACAACTTCTTAACCCTACTTCACAAAAGAGCACTCCAACTCCTAAAGGTTTAGGGAAAAAACAAAACATTGCTTCTGCGGTTTTGATAAGGGTCCCTAAGGTCACCAGCCTGAATTGTTGAGAGGAGGTGGAACTGTGAGGAGATAACAGAGAAGAAGCAGTCATGGAAGAGGTCAGTGGGAAAGAGGCAGCATTCCTACAGAGCAGCTGGGCTAGCGAAACAATACCCCCACTCTCCAGCAAGGATACCACCTCATGAGCTTTGGTTCTCCCCATGGACCTATGATTATCCAAGCCAAGGAGATGAAGTAATGAGATGGAAGAGGAGGGAATTAAGAAAGTAAAAACTAAGAGGGGATCAAAAGAGGTGAGAGGCCAGGGAACCTAGAAAAGACCAGCTCAGAGTCCACTAAACAGACAGAGAGCTCTGGAGACCCCAAGTTTCCCAACTGGGAACATTCTCAATCAATAAATGCCTTCCTCTGAGTTCTTCCTTTCTTAGTTGCTGCATGTACAATTCCTTGTTCTCCTCTGGGAAGAACTGAGACACATGGGCAGCTAGCCATGGCTGGCATCAAAACTGGGGTTACAGAGCCAGATGAACAGGGTCTGTAGAAGATGTGAAGTCATTGAGTGCATGCCTTTGAAAAGGCTATTCCCAGCCTCTGCCTCTCTCATTCGTTGCTTCTTGGTCACCCACCATAAAGTGAATTTACCCTCTCTCACACACACTCCTGCAGTAACACTAGTATATGCCCAAAGGCACAGGCCATTTGAACATGGACTAAAATGAAATCATGAGGCAAAATAAACCTTTCCTCCTTTAAATTGAATATCTCAAATACTGTGTTACAGACATGAAAAGCTCCCACGGGCACACATGCACACACACTGTTTGTCTCATCTTCCTGACACTTATTTATGTATTTGTTACTTAAATATGATATTTTTAATTTTGAAAATTTAATAATTCATACAATATCTTGTATCACATTTATCCCTGCTCCTCCCCTAACTCTTCTCAGGTCCACTCTCCCCATCCTCCCTCCCATCCCAACTTCATGTCTTCCTTTTTCTTTTCTTTTTGTTTCAATAACTTGCTGGTTCTAATTTGTGCTAGCCACATACTCACAGATGTGAGCCATCACTGGAGCAGGGTTCCCCTAAATGCCTCACCTTTAAGGAAAACTCTGCCTCTCCTAGGAGCCACCAGCTGCCAACAGCTCCTTATGAGGATTGGGGTTAGTGTGCCCTGTCCACGATGGAATGTTAACTGGCTTAGCAGCTGCTTTAAACTCATGAGCATCAATCACAAGAAGATGCTGTCTGTCTCCCTCTGGTCCTCCCTGCCCTTTAGTTTTGCCATCTTTCTGAACCTTTTCATGACAGTCATTTAGCCTTGGGATTCAAGGTGTGATACAGATGTCCTCTAGTAGCTGAGTGTTCCAGTGGCACTTTCTTGCACTTTGAGCAGGTATAGGTCCTCCTTTTTAGCTTTTACTCTGATTAAAGAATTCATGAGAAACTAAGTTGAGCCAAATTTTGCTGCAAAGGTCTCCCTCCCTTTGTAGCATCTCCCCCCTCCTCTGTGTGTGTGTGTGTGTGTGTGTGTGTGTGTGTGTGTGTGTGTGTCTGACTTAACTACCTCATTTATTCCTGAAACCCCTAATAAATGAAAAGCCATCAAGAGTAAAAATATTTACATTGTTTAAACAGACTATTTTTCAATATTTACAAGTAAATAAAACTATATCCATTGAACTCTGGAAATAAGTTTAAGTAATAAACAACATGAAAATAAATCAGTAAATACAGATTAACCATGAAATATAGGCAGTGACAAAAGGAAGTGTAGTTCTGTGTGGTATGAGCAGTGGAGAGGGCTGAGAGGTCACCCTTTGGAAATAAAACAGAGTTGGGTAGACAACTTGTAGAAATACAGTCAAAGTTAAAAAAAAAAAAGAGAGAGAGAGAAGCGGGGCCAGCATGATGCTTAGCAACAAGACTGATAATCTGAGTTCAATCCACATAACCCACATAGTAAAAGGAAAAAATTAACTCCCATAACTTGTTCTCTGACCTCCACATGCACTGTGACATGCAAGTGCACACACACTGCTCCCCCTGATGCACAGTAAAGGCTTGGAAAGCCTAGGGATGGTGTGATAGCTTAGTTGTTAAAGTTCTTGCCTTGCAAGCATAAGGACCTGAGTTCAATCCTCAGAATTTCTGTTTAAAAAAAAAATACTAAGCTTGGAGTGACACACTTGTAATCCTAGCACTGAGAAGGCAAGGACAGGTGGAGCCCTCAGGCACACAGATCAGCCAGCCTAACCTACTTGATGAGTTACAGATCAATACGAGATTCTGTCTTCCAAATAAGGGAGACAGCACCTGAAGAACAGCATCCATATATGCACACACACACACACACACACACACATATCTGAGCATACATAAATGTACATATAAACATACACACATGCATGTATACATATATTCATGCATGCATGCATATATAAATATAAACAACTTTTAAACAACCTTTTTTTATTTTTACTTAAGTAATTTATTCAGATTACATCTCATTTGTTATCCCCTCACTTGTATCTTGTCATTTCCCCCTCCCTCCATCTTTCACCCTATTGCCCTCCCCTAGGTCTGTGACAGAAGGGGATCTCCTCTCCCCTACTATCAGATCACAACCTATCAAGTCTCTTCCTGGTAGCCTGCTTACTCTTCCTCTGAGTGTCACCAGGTCTCCCCACCAAGGGGAAGTAGTCAAACAGAGGGCACAGAGTTCATGTCCGAGTCAGTCCCTGCACTCCACACAATTGTGGAGAATGTCCTGCCCGTTGCCTAGATCTGACAAGGGGTTCTAGGCTTACTGCTTGCATTGTCCTCGGTTGGTACAGGAGTTTGAGCTGACCAGCCTGGGTCCAGATCCACCAGCCTTAATGGTCTTCTTGTAGGTTTCTAGGATCCTCTGGATCCTTCTGTTTCCCCATTCTTCCTTACCTTTCTCCCCTAGAGTCCCAATAAGAAGTCCAAGTATCTATCCCAATCTCTGGCTAAGTGAAGGCTTTCAGGGGACATCTCTGTTGGGCTAGTGTCCAATTATAAGTGAGTATATGCCATGTGTATCTTTCTGGGTCTGGGTTAACTCACTCAGGATGATCATTTCTAGTTCCATCCATTTGCCCACAAATTCCAGGATTTCCTTGTTTTTAATAGCTGAATAGTATTCCATCGTATAAGTGTATCACAGTTTCTTTATCCATTCTTTGACTGAGGGTCATCTAGGTTGTTTCCAGGTTCTGGCTAATTACAAATAAGGCTGCTATGAACATGGTTGAGCGTACGTCCTTGTTATGTGGTGGAGCATCTTTCGGGTATATTCCAAGGAGGAAAACCCTTTTTCTTAACACTTAGAGACTAAAAGTTCTTGATGTAGAAGGCGCATCTATAAGAAGACTCTAGTTGAAGGGGGGGGTGCTTTAAAACATAAGGAAGTAACACATGGACCATGCAGAGATGCAGAAAATCTACCTCTTTATCGTCTCACATGGCATGAACGTGCACACACAACAGTGGGTTCATTCATAACAGCACAAAATTAAATGTCTCTACATGGTATTCTCCATGTCACTTGCTATATTTCTGCCTGTAACTGTGATGTCAAAATACCACTTTGTGTTATTTATGTAGTGTGTATGGGGTGAAAAATCCTTGCTCTGGGGAAAGAGCTGTTAACTGAAAAGCAGTATAATTTCCCAGGAGCCATGTGGCAAACACCATTAGTTATAACATGGGGTAAGTGTGCCTGTGTGGAGATGCTGCCTGGCCCCAGGCCAGGGAAATGGTCACACGCCACCATATGACTCTCACTTATGAAAAGGACTGCTTTTTTTCTGCCCCATCTCCGTGCATCTTTTTCTTTTCCAAAGTGCCCAGAAGTTCGTTGGTTCTTAAGAACTGTTTAATTAATAGGGTGTTGGACTAAGGAGATGGTTTAGTCAATAAAGTCCTTGACTTACAAGCTTGAAGACCTGACTTCAATCCTCACAACCCATTTTTTAAGCAGGGCTGGTTTGGGATATTTCTCAGTGGATGAAACACTTTCTGACCAGGCAAGAAAGCATGAGTTTGTGTCTCTAGAGCTCATTTAAAAGATGTGCCCATTAGCAATAGTCTGTAATCCCAGCTATGAAATGGAAGGTGGAGACAGAGGAATCCCAGAAACTCACAAATCAGATAGCATGGCATATTTAATGGCATGTACAACAAAAGAAACCCTATCTCAAATAAAGTAGAAGGTTATCTGAGATTATGATCTCACCCTACATGTACAACATATCATGTCTATGCATGCATATACTTATGAGAGAGAGAGAGAGAGAGAGAGAGAGAGAGAGAGAGAGAGAGAGAGATGGACATTGTGGAGAATGTCATTGTGGAGAATGTTTATAATCCCAGTTCTGGAGCGGCAGACTCAAGTCTCTCTGAGGCCCACAGACCTACCAGCCTAAATTCCTGGGTGAGTTCCAGGCCAGTAAGAAACCTTTTATTAGGGGCTATCCAAGATGGTTGTGCCAAACACACACCTTGTTTGATCAGCTGGACAGCAATGACTGTGTATATTGTGACTTAAAGACCAATCTGAGAACCACAAAACACCAGTGCTGGTGATCCCCAGGTGAGAGGGGTTCAAACTCTATGTAGCATGGTTAAGTCTGGCCTGGGACCAACCAACAGAAAAGTCCAGGGTCCCTGCAGGCACAGGTACATGCGCCGAAGACTAATGCCACAGGCCTCTCTGCTGGGCAGCTTCTGAACTCAGAGGGAGCCATGGACTGCAAAAACTCTAACCCCCCGGGCTTCAAACTCAGAGTCAGCCCCACAGTATGCAACACAAGTGGATCTGCCTTCAGGTCACCCAAAAAATCCACAGAAAGTTCTAGGATCCAAGCAGACACAGGTGTGCTCCAAAGACTAGCACCACATGCCTGGCTGACAGGCAGCTTCTGAACTCCAGGGCTCAGAGGGAGCTGTGTGCTGCAGAAACACCAGCATCTGTGGCTTCTAGCACAGACCTGACCCAATGTCTGGAACACAAGTTGATCTGACCTCGGGTCACCTGGCCAATCCACAGAAAGTCCTCAGGTCCCTGCAACACACGTATGCTCCCCCAAAGACTAGCCACATGCCTGGCTGGCAGGCAGGCAGTTTCTGAACTCCAGGACACAGAGAGAGCCATGAGCTGCAAAAACCCCAACCCCCAGGTCTTCTAACTCAGAGGCAAACCTACAGCCTGGAACACAACTGAATCTGTCCTAGGTTACCTGGCAAATCCACAGAAAGCTCTACAGTCAGAGCAGGCATGGCATGTGCTCCAAAGACTAGCCACATGATTGGTTGTTGGACAGTTTCTGACCAGGTCCAGAGAGAGCCATGGGCTGCAACACACCAGCACTGCTCATTCTTCTCTGCCCCTAGGAGGCAAGCAGGCCCACAGGAGCAGCCTTCTGCATGGATATCTTTCCATTTACTCCCTAGATGCCTTGTATATCTGGTTCATAAACAGGGAGCCAATAGGGACAGTTAACCCAGCAGAAATGAGCAAGGTGAGGGACCAGAGCCCCATTGTCTATTCCTATCCCCAAACCCTCTGAATATTAGAGACCACCAAACCTGCTAACACCAGAGACATCATAATGGGAAAAGGTCAGCACAAGAACACAAGCAACAATACTCGGGGTATTTGATACCACCAGAAACCAACAGTCCCACCACAACAACAGACACAAAAAGATCAAAAAAATCCCTTGCATCTGACTTTCACATGTACTCTGGTGCCTCGTATTTGACCAAATCCCCTGAATGGGGAGACCTGGTGGCACTCAGAGGAAGGATAGCAGGCTACCAAGAAGAGACTTGATACCCTATGAGCATATACAGGGGGAGGAGGTCCCCCTCAGTAACAGTCATAGGGGAGGGGAGTAAGGGGAAAATGGGAGGGAAGAAGGAATGGCAGGATATAAGGGAGGGGATAACCATTGAGATGTAATATGAATAAATTAATAAAATTTTTAAAAAGAAATGAAATGCCATGTGCATTTGTGATAAGAAAAGAAAATAAATTGAGCAATCAGAGGCTTCTAAAAAAAATCCCTTGCACCCTATCAGACCACCATGGATTAAAGTTGGAGCTCAACAACGAAAGAAAGAACAGAAAGCCTACAAACACATGGAAACTGAACAACTCCCTACTCAATGGCCTCTTCTTGGTAAGGGACAAAATAAAATAAGTAAATAAATAAAAACTTCCTAGAATTCAGTGACAAAGAAGGCACAACATACCCAAACTTCTGGGACACAATGAAAGAAGTGCTAAGAGCAAAATTCATACCATTAAGAGCCTTTAGAAAAGAAATTGGAGAGATCTCGTACTAGCGACTTAATAACACACCTGAAATCTCTAAAACGAAAAGAAGCAGACTCACCAAAAAGGAGTAGATGGCTGGAAATCATCAAACTCAGGGCTGAAATCAATAAATTAGAAACAAAAAGAATAATTCAAAGAATCAACAAAACCAAGAGCTGGTTCTTTGAGAAAATCAACAAGATAGACAAACCGTTAGCCAAAATAAAAGTCAGAGGGAGAGTATTCTAATAAACAAAATCAGAAATGAAAATGGAAACATAACAACAGACACTGAGGAAATCCAAAGAATCATTAGGACCTACTTCAAAAGCCTATATGCCACAAAATTTGAAAATCTAAGTGAAATGGACAATTTTTTTAATAGCTACTGTCACAACCCCTCTTGTGGAGTCTGTGCGACTGCACAAGCCAAGGTGACGACCGTGGCCCAGGGAGAGCTTCCTGGAATGGGTCTGATATTCCTGCCAGGAGTAACTGATTGCAGTCTTTTTTTTTTTTTTTTTACTTATCCTTTTGCTTTGTAATATTCTTTTTCTCCTGACCTACTTCCATATCAGAACTTTTCAAATGTAACTGGGTTGCTAGGAGATGCCCTAACTTAAGACTGCAGCCAAGGGCCATTCAGGCTATTTTCCACTTGTCAATAAAAACATGGCTAAGAATTAATCACCAGTTAATAGTTTACATCATGGCTTACAAGTAAAGTGTTTAAGAAAGCTCCAGACAGTGATGAGAAGAACTAAGAAAAAACTGTCTTGACTCACAGATATTTGGCATAATCAGAGAATATTGACCTTTGATAAACAGGGCACATGCATACTGATACCAAGCTAGTGACTCAAGACTGATGACAACATTAATACTCTGCATCCTGTATTTTGAATTGCATGAAAAAATGTAACCACAAAAAACAGCCATCCCCCGTTTTAAAAAGTGTGTATAAAAACCTATCTTGCTTGCCTGAAAAATACACTCAGACCAAACTACCTCTGGGTTTGTCTGTTTGTTACTCCGTCTATCTTTGCCCAGCGATGCTCCACAAAGTCCCATTCCCAAGGGCCTATACCTGACTGAGACAGTCCATCACAAGCTACTGATTCCCAAAATAGAATCAAGATCCAGTAAACAAACTAAATAGTCCTATATATTCTAAGGAAATAGAGGCAGTCATAAAATGTCTCCTAAAAAAGGCCAGGGCCAGGTGGATTCAGTGCAGAATTCTACCAGATAGTCAGAGAAGAGCTAATACCAATTCTCTTCAAATTATTCCACAAAATTAAAAACAGATGAAATATTATTGAACTCATTCTATGAGGCCATAGTCACCTTGATATCTAAACCACAGAAAGACTCAACAAAGAAAGAGAATTTCAGACCAATTTCTCTTATGAACATTGATACAAAAATAGTCAACAAAATACTCAAACTCAATCCAATAACATATCACAAATATAATTCACCATGACCAAGTAGGCTTCATCCCAGTCATGCTGAGGGGTTCAATATATGGAAATCCATCAATGTAATCCATTATATAAGAAAACTGAAAGAAAAAGCCGCATGATCACACCTTAGATGCTGAATAAGCATTTGACAAAATCCAACACCCTGTCATGCTTAAAGTCTTTGAGAGAGCATGAATACAGTCACATACCTAAACATAGCAAAGGCAGCAAGCCTAGAGCCAACATCAAACTAAACAAAGAGAAACTTAAATCAATTCCAGTGAAGTCAGGGATGAGACAAGGCTGTCCACTCTCTCCATATCTCTTCAATATAGTATTGGAAGTCCTCGCTAGAGCACTAAGACAACTAAAGGAGATTAAGGGGATACAAATTGGAAAGGAAGAAGCCAAATTATTAATATTCACAGATGAAATGATAATATACATCAATGACCCAAAAAATTCGACCAAAGAACTCCTACAGCTGATAAACACCTTCCACAAAGTGGCTGGATACAAAATCAACTCAAAAAAAAATCAGTAACCCTCCTATATTCAAATGACAAATGGAATGAGAAAGATATTAGGGAAACTACACCCTTCGCAATAGCCACAAATGATATATATAGTACCTTCGTGTAACTCTGATCAAGCAAATGAAAAAAAAATTGTAAAAAAACTTCAAGTCTCTGAAGAAAGAAATTGAAGAAGATATCAAAAGATGGAAACATATCCCATGCTCGTGGATTGAGAGAATCAACATAGTAAAAATAGCCATCTTACCAAAAGCAATCTACAGATTCAGTGCAATTCACATTACAATTTCTACACAAGTCTTTATAGGCAAAGGACACTGTCAACAGAACAAAGCAACAGCCTAAAGGCTAAGAAAAGATAATCAACCCTACACCTAACAAAGGGATGATATCCAAAATATATAAATAACTCAAGAAATTAAACACCACCAAACCAAATATCCCAATTTTAAAATTGAGATACAGGGATAAGCAGAGAATTCTCAACAGAGAACTACCCTGTAGAGCCAAATATCCATGTCCTATCAGGTCCTTCAGGGAAAAACCACACACAATCTATGGCCCTCGACTTTAAGGAATCAACAGACAGACAGACAGACAGACAGCACTATTTCCAAATATATCCCTAAGGACCATTGGGGTTCACGTTCACCTGTAGAGATCATACCAAATGTCACTAGGTTGCCAGTCTCAAAGGTCTTACTTACTGACTGGATTAAATAGTAATGTCTCAAAGCTGTTGATTACCCAGTGTGTTCAGTTTAATGCCAAGGGCATTATGTGAAAAATAATGCTCTCACTCTGTAGTAAGTTCTAAAGAGTAAGGAAAGTGGGGCAATTTTACTTTTCAATCCTTCAGAATTGAGAATATAAATAATGTGCCTGTTTGATACAAAACAGTGTTTTTTATACCTCTGCTTAAAATTTCCCCATCTCCTTCAATCCCCATTGGCTGAGTACTTCAGGAAGATACAACCTCCCTAGAATGTAGTATAACCCCTCCCCCATATTCCTGATCCTGTTGGTTCAGAGCACAGAGATTTATCTGCTGTGTATCCCCACACTTGAGATTCTTTTTCCCTTCTGATATATGGGCTCAGTCACACAGATGGTAACTTTTAACCCCAAGATAAACTAAAGTGCCAGGGCAAGCAGGCACCAGCTGCCCGCTAAGGAAGACAGAGCCAGTGCTTTTTGCTGTGCTGTGATTCTTTGGTCATCTCTAAGGCAAATGCACCTCACATTGAAAACAGACCATAATGATTTATATCTTGTGCTTAATAATCCCTCCCCAAGTTTATTCAGGGCAGAGGAAACTTAGAATGCTGAAAGTACCATTGTATTAATCCAAGTTCACCCAATCTGCCCTATTGCACCCACAGTTCATTTAAGGAAGGCATAAACCAGGCCTTCTTCATCTCTGCACTTTAACAGCACAACACAAAACCTGACCCAATTGTAGGAGTCAGAGTCAGGATCAATTAAGATTCCCCAGAATTCAGGTAAATGCTATATAGATATAGTGGCCTACCTCTAATCCTAGCCACACTGGGGGTGGAGATAGGGAGTCCTCAAGCAAACTGTTGCCACTCTAGTGTAACTGTTATGCTCAGAGTTTATGGTATAATGGGGAAGAGACTGGGAAAGACACTGGATGTCAGCCTCTGACCTCTACACATATGCTGATGTGAGCATACACCTGCACCCTTATATGCACGCATTCACACAACACACAAAAATGTGTCAAAAAATTAAGGTTTGAAACAGTGGGACTATGTATTTGAAGCTGTGCTTACTAGTGACCGGTCTATAAACTTGTCCTGACATTGACCACTGACCATGGATTCCAGATCATTCTACAGTGAAATCTCACTGGCACTAAGTGAAACATATGGCTCCTCTGGATAATGTGTCATTGTGTAGACATAACCTAAATTCAAAAGCCTCTTAAAATAGAAACCTTAGTTGCATCTGTCTCATAAAAAAAGAAAAACTCATAATTGCTTATAATCATGTTCATTTACCATTTTCTCAACTGTTTAACAGCTGGTAGGAGACAGAGGACAGAAGGGCAGGAGGAGACACAAATAATTAATAAGAGTCAGGCTCCTGCCTTGATTTCAAATGTTATCAGTGCTCAAAATGTTGTAACTACTTCCCACGTTCCACTTTCTAGCCTGCAACATGTCTAACCGAATACAGCCCCCATGCTTACCTCTGGGGAACTTAGAATGAGCAAAGGAAACCTGACACCTGCCTTTGAGTGACTTGCTGAAGGCTTGACAGGGGGAATATGGCTGGCAGGGAGCATTCAACGATTGGAGAACAATAGATGACAAGTGTTTACATCTTAACATTACATCTTAACATTCAAATTGAGTTTTTGAAACACAGAAGTCAAACCAGAAAGAAAGTGTGCATAACACATCTGTCTCTGGAGATACAGGATGGCCACTTCAGATGTGTATATTACAAAGCTGGTATGTTTTTAAGAAAGAAGGCTCTCTGTGGGTACATCTGCAGGTGCACACAGGGCACAAGACATCATTCAACTTTATCGAGATGTATCTGACCCTGGCTACCACTGTTTCTCAGTCATGGGTATTTGAATGCAACACTCAGATCACTTGTGATGCCCATACCCACCAGGTGACCCTGGGACAGCACTTTGGCTATTCCTCAGCTGTTTCTGATATAAGTTAGGGCTGTTTCCCTAGCTGCTCACCTCCATCTTGCATCCAACAGTGAGGCCAACTCCCAACTCTCTGCAGCCATCCTTAGAAGGAAGCACTTTCCTCCAAGATTACAAGAACAATGTAAAGAGCTGTTGGGGGAAGGCTTTGTAGGCCTCAGTTGGATCCCCCAGGACCCATGGAATGGCCCTAAATCCAATCAGGCAGTAGTTGGTTGTTCCCACAGCATTTGTACCATTGTTATGCCAGCATATCATTCAGGCAGGCATCATGGTCGATCAAAGGTTTGTTGCTGGGTCAATGAATGATCACCATCTTTTGAGATAGGATGTCTCACTGGCCTGGAACTAACCAAGTAGACTAAGATGGCTATTTAGCGAGCCCCAGGCTTATACCTTGCCTCTGCCTCCCCATCAGTGGGATAACAAACCTATGCCACCACACCCAATTTTTCCACATGAGTTCTGAGGAATTGACTCATATCACCCTGTTTTCAAGGCAAATGTTTTACAAACAGCTGTCTCCAAAGCCCTATTTGTACTTTAACAAATGTTAATAATGATGTTTTCTCCTAGCACCATCTTCCATCTTCTCCTTTACATTTTGTCCAATTAGAGACAACCCCTGATTTTCTCATGGGACATGCACCTTATATGTCAGCAGATTATCCAAGAATGGATTTTTGTCTACTGCTGTGACCTTTTCTTTTTGTACTAAGGACCAATCCCACCAAAATCCAGTGGGTCCATACAATGTCTCTGGTCACACACCAACCCATATTCGGTTTTTTGGTTTTTTAGGGGGTTTTTTTGTTTTGTTTTGTTTTGTTTTGTTTAATTAATTCATTCAGATTACAATTCATGCAGGCGCGCGCGCGCGCGCGCACACACACACACACACACACACACACATATGCATGTGAGTTTAGGTGCCCTCAGAAGCCATAAAAAAGTCATCAGATCACCTGGAACTGGAGTTACAGACAGTTGTGGAGGCTGGGAACAAAATCCTGGTCACCTGAAGGAGCAGCATTCTTTAGCCCTGCACCATTCTGAGAGTTCTTTGTTTTGTTTGGTTTGGGTTTTGTTTTGTTTTTTATTTAGGCAAATTGGTACATCCATCCCTATATAACAAATATCTAAATCCATACAGCATCTTTGGAGAGTGAATGCTATCTAAACCTAAGGTAAATTATCTTTTTACCCAGCAACAACTCTTTTAGATGTCTGTCTTTTGGATTCCTTCCATACGTGCGCAAAGGCCATGTGTATAATCTTCCACTCCAGCACCATGTATGAAGATGGCAGCCACCAAAACATACTTGCAGAGTAACTACAGAGCTCATCCAGGCTATGCTGAAAGTGAAGAAATTGGTGTCTAGATAGACACATTGATGGAAAGATCATAGAGAAAGATAGTTTGAAACAAGAGTCAAGAACCATTTATTCAAGAACCATCATTATAAACAGCCAGATAAGACTGGGTGCATAGGCAAATGCCTGTAGTCACAGCTACTGGGGAGACTGAGGAAGGAAAATGGCTTGAGTCCAGAAAATCAAGGCCAGCCTAGATGATAGACTAAAAGCCTATCATTTTAAAGTGAGGAATAAATGAATATTAAGCATTTTAAAAATCAAATAATCATACAATCTCTGGCAGTAATTATTCAGCTTTGCCAGTATAGTACAAATGCAGTCATAGGCCACATGTCCATAGAAAAACATGATTTTGTCCTAGTACTGCTTTATCTTAAAACCAACAGCCTTTGAGCTGTAAATATGCAAGTGTTTTCTTCTTTTTTTATTAAAGAAGATGGCCTTGTGTAATAATTATAAATATTCATAACACATATGTACAGGCATTTCAAAGGTCTTGAAAGACTACAAAAAATATTGTAATCATTTGACCACTTGAAGTTTTTTTGACAGCTCTTTTTTTTTTCATTCATCAGTTAGGATAACAATTCTAACACATTATTCTAAGAAAGGCACTAAGTAGGAATTTTCCACTCTTTCGAAAAAGAATTCCTGGCAGAAAACCAAATCCCCCAGCGTCACAAAGGCAGAGCCAGCCCAAACAGAGACAGTCTTGCCAAACCAGTGACTTGATAACTGGTTTGCTTCAAGACCACAAACAAGAACTTTTTCTAAATACACATATTGTTTTAAAATAGTAACTATAGTTCAAATTTCTCCAAGATGGCTTGTCTTTAAAGTATATGCTCTGAAGTTGCTAAGAATACAAAGCATGTGACAGGCTTCTGTTCAAGGAATCTGCATATGAATCCATGGATGACTTAAGAAGAACCAAGGGAAATAAAGAGTGTCATGCCAGGCAGACAAGCCTGGAGCAAGGGCAGCATCAAACAGGACAAGGGAAGAACTGGCTGAGAAACATACCTAAGCTCAGAAGACTCTCTTGAGAGCTGGAGTGTGCTCTCTGGAGGAAGGGAATCATCCTCGTTGCCAAGGAACAGAATCCAGCCTGTTGTGATCAGTGCAGCTGATGACCCTCTCTTGTTGGGTTAGGTAAGTAGGGCCACTGCGGACACAGAAATCTCAAAAATAGGTATTTCTCAATATTTTTGGACCAACCTTGGACAGTAGTCTTCTTGATTCTCAAAGTCCCTCTTGTGCTGGGGAGACAACTCATTCAGTAAAGTACCTGTTCATTAGGCAGCGTTTATTCCCCCGAATGCACATTTTAAAAAGCCAGGTGCACACCTGTAGTCCTAGCACTGTGGAGACAGAAATAAACAGAACCCCAGGACTCACTGTCCAATCAATATAGCCTTCTTGGTGAGACTCAGGCTAGTGAAAGGCCCTGTCTTAAGAACAAAACAATTACAGGTGAACCAGCACCTGAGGAACATCACCTGTGGACACCCTCTGCCTCCACATGCATGTGCACACATGTGTACACATACCCTACATACAAAGGGTCTCTTGGCCAGTCCTTCCTGCATGGGTTCTTTGACTACTCCTGGGAAAGCCAGCTTTCCTGATTCTTCCTCCAATTCCAAACTCCTTTCTTTTACATTGTTCAAAGGAAGCATCTGCTTCCACACTCCTGCCTCACCTTTACCCACTGTGGTCATTCAAGTGGAACCCACCCTGTGGAAGAGTCTACCCACCATCGTTTTCACTACCTCAGCCTATGCCCCAAATGAGCCATCAAACTTCCTTGTTAAAACATAGTGTTGCCCAACCAGGAAACCTTCAACTGAAAGGAAATCCCCACCCCATTTTCCTTTCATAGCATCCAGATGAAAAGTGAGAAAAAGGAAACATGAAGGGTGCAGCCCTCTTGCTCTTGGTTCAAGGATGCAGTAGGTTGAATCAACTGTGTGATCTTGCCTCCAACAAGGAGATATATCCATCCTTCATGTCTTTCTCGTGAAGGGCTTCTGGGGCTTCTGTAAGGCAAGCTGCTTTTTTTGGTTTCTGAACGGCACCTGCTGTTTTCAAATTAGTGTCATCTATTTAAGAAAGCCCCATCGGTGCTGCTCTGACAACTAGGCCTCTTCCTGCTTAAATCTTTCTGTAAGAGACTACTTCAGTCCCACTTGAATTGAGTTTGATCAAGAGGAGACAGATGGGGGCCAGGTGGTAAGGCTCAGTTTACAGAGTGCTTGCCTACAATGCATGAAGCCACAGCTTTGAGCCCCAGGCAAGTTCAGTGATGGACACCTATGATCCCAGTATTTGGAAGGTGAAGGCAAGAGGATCAGGAGTTCAAGGTTATTCTCAGCTATGTAGCAAGATCAACTTGATAACCTTGACCTCCTGTCCTCCTGCCTCCACCTTCAAAACACTCAGATCATGTGTCTATCACTGAACATATTTGTCTCAAAAAAAATCAGTAATGAGAGACTGAGACTCTATACAGACACAAGTCAGAGAGTGACACCCTCAGGTCATGTTTAGGATGTTGACAAAGTGCCACCACCTCCCTGAGCTTCAGGGTCCTCCCAGGTAAAGTGATTAAATAAAGACTTTATATAGATAGTACCTCCAAAGACCCTAGTGTAATGCAGGGAACTGTGGAGACAAGATAAAAAGGACATGTTGGTAGGAGCTGGCCTTCCACTCCACTCCCACAGGCACATGCAGGTTTCTAGGCTTCAAAGCACTCAGCTGAGCAGTCTTTCATCTCTCTTAGATAAAAGTTTATGAGCTGTGTCCTCCTTGTTCCTGCCAGTTGCTCTTTAACTAAAGGCTTGCATATTGCAGCTGCTCAGCCTGGTTGGCTGTGAGAAAACAGCTAATGACCATACCAAGACACACAGAGCCATGTGCACTTGCCAGTGTGCCAAGGCCTGGGATTAAGCACATGGCTGACCCTGGCAGCTGGCCAGACTCTGCCTTTTATCCTCTACAGGAAAAATTGAACATATCATCAACCCTCTATGCCACCACAGCTCTTATAACTAAAATGCCTTTCATGGAATATTGTCACATTTTGCTAAGTTGGCTTGAGCCTGAATGTCCTGTACTAAAGTTGAGATCTACATACAACTTTTAGGGTCACTCACTGCCAGCACCATATGGTCCTTCTGTCCACACCTGGAGTCCTAGACAGGCCACCAGTGAGGCTGGTATCGGTTCTTGCAGGAATCACCAAGGGCACTTTCAAAGTGTGTATGTGTTTAGTGGAAGAGGACGTGTTCATGCATATAAAATTGTGACACCATAATGGATTGACCAATTGTATGTTATCAGAGATCTTGTGATCCTGTCATTTCCCAAAGCTCAGCCTCTAAATACCACTGGAGCTTTCAATATACAAACCTTTGGGGGACATCTCAAATCCAAACCACAACATATCACTTGCATCCTGCAGAACACCCCTAAACCTCTAAAGACAACACAGCTGGATACCTCATCTAAACTTCCCCATCTCTTTTTATTTAAAGACAGGGTCTCAAGTGTTACAGGTAGGCCTTGAACTTTCTTTGTAGTTGAGGAGGACCTTGAACTTCTGGCCTTCTTGCTCCCACCTCCTGAGTGCTAAGATTACAGGAGTGTACCACCGTGTCTGGTTTACATGGCACTAGGGATAGAATCCACGGATTGTACTTTCCGGGCAAAAACTCTACAAACTGAGCTACATCCCCAGCCTGCCTCTGTTTCCCTATTACACAAACTCTTTTCCTTTTGGAAGACTTATAACCCTTGTTTTCCTACCTGTGTTCTCACTTCAGTCTCCATCTATCCCCCAATTCCTCCCAGCATCATAAAAATGGCCGTGTACCCCATCTTTTTATCAGAATTCCCTATCTCTCTAGTCCCTCAGGGTCCTCCTGTCCAGCACCTGCCTTACTGAGCCCAACATGGTGCCTCTCATGGTCACTTAATCTCAACCTCATGTGAGACGTCTCCTCATCAGTTCAGTTGTGACTTGGCTCCTCTGCATCATAATAATCAAGACCCTTAGTCCAGCCTCAGCAGAACAGCCCTTGGTCTTCATTCAGTAGCATGGTGTGCATCGCCTTGTGCCTCCTATCTTGTGCATTTCCCACACTGTCAGGATGCTCACTGTGGTGCAAGGAGGAACATGTAGCAAACATGTCACTATCCCTGCAAAGTGAAAGCCACCAGGCCCCAAAATACCCAGTCTGTGTAACCTGAGAGCATTTTTATCTCCCCATTACCTGAGATCAGTCTGAGAGTGGGAAAGTAAAATGTTAGAGAATAGGGTATAGGCAGAAGGCTCAGTAAGTAAAGTGCTTGTCATACAAGCATAAGGACCTGAGACTAGATTCCCAGCACCCACGTGAGAAGGGAGAGGGGAGGAAGCAGACTGGGACAAGGCAGTATACATCTACAGTCTCCGCATTCAGGAGACAGAGGCAAGCCAATCCCCAGCACTCATTGGCTAGACTAGCCAGGTTCAATGAGAGATCCTGCCTCAAAAAAAAAAAAAACAAAAAAAAATTTTTTTAAAGGAATTTTTAAAAATAATCAATGTCAGCATCTGTCCCCACACACATGTGTACACATGCACACACATGAACACACAGAATCAGAGACAGTCATTCCAGTTCTCTTTGTGGGCTGAAAACCCCATTCTGAAACTCTCATCTTCCCTTTTCACAGTCAGTCATTACAAATTTTCCGTGAAATTGCCTTTAGATTCATTTGTCTTTGGTGCTTCTCTGATTTGAATATCTATACAGAACAGAAGAAAAGGTGTAGAGAAAATAAAACTTCATTTACAGAAAAAAAAAAAAAAAAAACATGATAAGTGCCATCCTCAACCTTCCCCCACCAAAAAAAAAAAAAAAAAAAAAAAAAAAAAAAAAGTACTGGGGGAGGTGTAACTAGTTTGCTTATTTTCTTTCTCTGTTTTTAGAGATTTCTTTCTCTGTTTGTAGAGAAAGGTTCTCCCCAAATCTGCACCTGAGGGCTTACCTCTATAGATGCATTTTCTGAATAAATCATCTATCAGCTATCTGCAATGCTAGTGTGACCTGGTTATTTCTCTTCTCGGTAACAACCTCTAGCATCAAACAAGAGGACAGAAGATCAAAAATGCAGGGTAGTGAAGTGGAGAAAGGACTGAACAAGTCCCCAGCATTTTGGGAACTAGCACTGCAGACTGTACACAGGAGGCCTCCCGTGTCGCTCATGGCATGGCTTCCTTTGCAGAACCTCTGTTATATCAGCTGGCCCATCAATTCATCCTCAGGCTCTGTTATTTCCCAGCTCTATCTCTCACCATGCAAACCTCCTGATTGTTCCCTGCTCATCTAGCCCCACCCAGGCTTAGCCCATACAACAGCATGAAGAATGTTCTGTCTAACTGTGGGTCAAATGCACTCACAGTCCTTTCCTTAACCACTTTTAAAACCTCTCATTGTCCTTGGAACAGAATCAAAGAACCTGCCCCCTTCATGTATATCTGTGTCTGTTTTCTCTCTCTCTCTCTCTCTCTCTCTCTCTCTCTCTCTCTCTCTCTCTCTCTCTCTCTCCCTCACTCTCTCTCGCTCTCGCTCCTTCTCTCGTCTCTCTCTCCGCTCTGTGTGTGTGTGTGTGTGTGTGTGTGTGTGTGTGTGTGTGTGTGTGTGTACATGTATACTTGTACATGTAGAGGTCAAAGCACAATCTCAAGTGTTTCTCAGGCGCCATCCACATTGTTTTTTGAGGCAAGGTCTCTCACCTTCTTGAAACTCAACAAGGAAGCCAGGCAAGTCTCCTCAGGGCTGGGATTACAAGTGGGCACTACCATATGAGGCTTTACATCTATAATGTGGGTTCATGTCACAACCCCTCCAGTGGAGTCTGTGTGACAAACGTTACCACAGAACCTTGGCGATGACCCCTACTCATAGGGAGAGCTTCCTGGAAGGGGTCTGATATACTTGCCAGCAGTAACTGATTACAGCACTCATTGTTTTAGGAATATCCTGACTGTTCTTCTGAATGTCTACTCTTTCCATCTTTGTTTTTATTTTCCTTATTTAAAAACTTTTCAAAACATAGCTGTGGGGGCTGGAGAGATGGCTCAGAGGTTAGGAGCACCACCTGCTCTTCCAAAGGTCCTGAGTTCAATTCCCAGCAACCACATGGTGGCTCACAACCATCTATAATGCGATCTGATGTCCTCTTCTAGTGTGCAGGTGTACATGGAGGCAGAACACTGTAAAATAATAAATAAATAAATAAATCTTAAAAAAACAAGAGTAACTGTGTTGCTAAGCAACCCTTTACTTAAAACTACAGTCAACGGTTATTCAGCCCAGCTTACCACTGAGTTCCGTTCCCCTTGTTAATAAAAACATGGTTAAAAATTAGTCACCAACAAATAGTTTATATTATAACTTACAAATAAGTTTTAAGTAAAATCCCAGATAATAGTGGATGAACTAAGAAAACAAACTATCTTGACTCACAGATGTTTGACATAATAAGAAAGCATTGACCTTTGATTAAAAAAAAAAAAACACATGTACTGATACCAATCTAATGACTTATAAATGATTGTTCAAGATTGATGACAACATAATTATATTACATTCTGTATTTTGGTTTGCATAAAAAAACATAACAACGTGTAAACGCCCCCATTTTAAAATGTGTATATAAACCTGGCTTAGTTGACTCCAAAATACACTCAAAATCAAACAACACCTCTGGGTGTGTTTCTGTTTGTCACTTGCCTTCTCTTCTGTCCACTGATGCTTCAAAACTCCCAACCCAAGGACATATACCCGACTGAGATGGTCCATGACAGGTTGAGAAAATCAAACTGAAGTTGTTTGATAGGGCAAGCACCTTACAAATTTAACAATCTCCCTGACTTCTGCAAAGCTTTTTTTTTTTTTTTAAGTTAAAAATGGAGGCCAGGGGACAATGGAAAACGTGCCAGAGCCATTTCTATCCTAACACATGAGTGCCAAGGACCAAACTGAGGTTGTTAAGTTTGGGCCATCCTCCTGGCCCCTATATTTGCTTTTACAAAAGACCTATTTTCAAGTAAACTCATTATTAAGTGAATGAACAGATTAATCTATTCATGAGGGAAAATCCCTAATTAGCTTTCAAAGTTCTTAACACCCCATTATGTGGACTAACCTTTAAGATGAGTTTGGGAGGGGAAAAAGCACATTAAAGCCATAGCAGATCTTGGTGGATGGAGGGTTACTGCTCAGGCATCCTCTTCTGTGAGCACTTGTATGTCCAGCCATGGGACACAGCAACAAAGCAATGATCCCTCAGCCCTCAAGGCCCCCTTCAGCAGTTGAGACACTTCACCTAAGGCCGTAGACTTCTCAGACTGGCCCACATCCAGCAGTTGATCTGGGCCTAGAGATCTGACTGCCTTCCTCACAAAGCAGGACACCCAGAGGACCTATTGCAATCCTTGGAGCAGTGCTACTTTGTGGACCTGCATCCTAGAAGCTCATCTCTCCCCTTGCCCTCACACTGCTTTCACTTCTGTTGTGTAACTTCCCCCTACCCGGAGGCACAAACAAATGTATATTCACCCATATAGAGCACCAATGACAGACCGCCCTGAAAAATGACTCTAACTTAATGGACCAGTGAGTGTACTAGAGTTACCTACAGGAACATGGCAATTCAAAGGCAGCTGCATCACAGAAAAGCCCAGTACCACATGAGTGGCAGCTCATGACAGCTGCATCCCTGAGGCTCCCTGTACCACTTACAGGTAACTGAGTGATAAGAGAGCCTTCTTCTCACAGCAATCATTATTGCTTATATAATCTTATGAGTTTTATAAGTTTTAAGAAATTCCTAAGACTTACGGGGTTTGGTTTTTGTCTGCTTCCCACGCCTTTTAAGTTTCCTTCTAGAGTCTTAATGTGCCTTCCTCGAAGAGCACAGGTGAGGGTCCCAAAGGTTCCCCACTATACTAAAATCCACCCTAGTATCTACTCCGGGAAGCTTGACCCACACCGTGCTCCTTCCACTGGTGAACACCTGTCATGAGCAAGGCTATGGAAAGGGTGCTCTTCACACCTAAAGAGAAGGCTGCGTGACTTTACCAAGAGCCATGTGGCCTCTTCTAATGGAGTTGTGGTCAAGAAATGCCACCAAAAGCCCAGACAAGGGCTCTCTAACTGAACTCAGAGGGATCTAGCTGAGCAGGGGCTCTGTAGAAACTTCCTAAAGAAAGGGCTGCTTGATTTCCTTTCTGGGAAACAAGCCAGAACTAGACAGGAAGAGAACTGGAGCAGATGTGGACAGGCAATGCAGGGAGGATGAAGGATGGCAACTGCCAAGTGTTACTGGTGGTCAGGATCTCGGCCAGATGTTTCAAGGTTCTTGTTGTCTTATCTAAGAATGAAATAAAAGTGCACACAGATTTGCAAAAGTAGTGAGATCATTTCATTGAAAGCATCTCAGCAGTCTGATTGGCAAACACTGTCGAAATTGGAGATCACATGAGTGAGTGCATTCAAGATCCCTGTTATTGTTTGGACCTTCCTTTTATGGAATTCAAGAGAAGGAAAAATTTGGCTCATAAGGAGCACAGTTTGGGTGCTCCTCCATTTTGACTAATAGTTTTCAAGTTATATAAATATGTATTTATGGAGCTTATCCTTTCCCATAATGCATCTGATTTTAATCATATGCATACCCAATTATGCATAAGTATAGTGTGGTAAGTTGTGGGTTCTCTCTAAATGCTCCACAGGTTGTTCTATTGTGCATGCACCCAAAACAAGTCCGGGCCAGATTGGCCCTTCCTCCCTTGTCTCAGGATGTGTTCCTGGATTGTCTAAATGGTAACAGGACATTCTCAGGGGTTGTCAAGGATAGTAACTTATTTCCATTGTTTAAAGCAGGTGTGGCCTGATACATGTGGAAGTCCCAGGTTGCCAAATGGTTCCTAGGTACATTCTGAGGAACAGCATACACATATAATCAAGGCCAAGGGGATTACTAAGTTGATAAGATATTCTCTATCCTTCCACAAAGGATCAGAGAAGGGAGACAGAGAGATAATTCTTTGCACTCAGGAATGTGAGCTGTACCCACAAACTACTGGCAATGGGACTGCATGGAGATGCCACCAAGAAAAAGGTGCCTTTGACAAGGTGATACCGTTACGTGATTGGATATTCTAACACTAGGTTCTCCTGTCCCCTAGCTTCACACAACCACTGAAAAGTCAAAGAAAGTATTGAGTCATACACTACAGTGCCTGTTCTATCTCTTCAGGGTAACCTGGCTGTTCCCGACCCGTGGGTTCAGTTATTCGTGGAGTGGAGGGTCGCGACCTGTGAATAAAGAATGGAGGAGAGAAAGGCACAAGCCCAGGAAAAACTTTGCTTATCGAGGCCCGTTTATTATAAGGGGGTATTCAAATTTATAATAAGCTTCTGAAAGGGCGGGGGTGAGAAGGAATGCAGTGGAAAGTTACAAAATCTTCTGGGCCAGGCCCAAGGACAGCAGGTGTGGAGTGGGGTGACTATACAGAAGTCTCGATACACCGAATGTTCTCTTTCTCAAGGTCAGGCTGGATCTTTGTGGTAGCCAGGCAGAATAATTATCTCAAGTATGCAGACAGCTGTGGCTTTCAGCCAGCAGGGCCTCTCAGCCACTGGGGCAGGTCAGGCAAGGTCCTATGGCTCCTGACACCTGGGTCTCCACGTTATTTGTTTCTATTGCTGTGGTTAATGAGCAAGAGGATTTTGTTATCTGGTCCTCACAATCTCAGAACAAGGGCAGCCACTGTATATGCTTTCTGCATGGTGGTATAGCTTGATTGTCAGACTGACAGGTTCTAGAATCTACAAGGCAAGCCCCTGAGAATGTCTGTAAGGAGGTTTCCAGAATGTTAATTGAAGTGAGAAGACACAACCTAATGGTAGGTAATACTGTTCCATAGCTTGCAGTCCATGAATTAATAAAAGGAAAGTGAGCTAAGCACCAGCATTCATCGCCCTCTGCTTCCTGACTGTGGATTCAACGTGACTAGCTGCCTCATGCTCCTGCCATCTTACTGTCCAGTGAATAGGATTTAGCATCACCATGTAAACACAGCTTGGGCTGTGTGTAAGAGAGAGGGAATTTTTTATATTAGGTAAATTGACGTGGGAAGACCTACCCTGGCAGTGGACAGCACCATGGGCTAGGGTCCTAAACTGTGTAAAATGAAGGAAGTTAGCCAAGCACCAGCACTCATGTCTCCATGCTTCTTGACAGTGGACGCGATGTGGCCGTCTGGCTCATACCCCTATCATGCCATCTCCACTATGATATGCTGTACCCTCAAACTGTGAGCCAAAACAAACCTTTCCTTCACTAAACAGCTTTTGTCAGGTATCCTATTACAGCAGCAAGAAAGTAACTAATACATTCCATTTTACCAGAGCATGTCCATCACTCCCCTAGACCCTTGCTTCTTTCAAGTGCATCCATCACCCAAATCTGTCACTATTTATCCCACAATGAAGATCCAAGTGCACACATCTGAGAGAGGCCAGTTTTCTTTCTATATTTCCAACATGCATTATCTTCTCTTGACCTGAACACTTGTTGACCTCCTCTGATAATGAACTATCTCAGTGATAAAGACCTCCCAAAGACTTGATATGTGCAAGGGTTGGTGGCTTCTCAGAGAAGAGAAATTACCAACACCTGTAAAGGTATTGGTAGGGTAAGATCCATTTCAAACACAGGTCTGGGTTTTTTGTCTTTCTTTCTTTCTTTCTTTCTTTCTTTCTTTTTTTTTTTTTTTTTAATTCATGTACTTCTTTGTTTATCATCCTTTTTTTTTTTTTTTTTTTTTCTTTTTTTTTGGTTTTTCGAGACAGGGTTTCTCTGTGTAGCCTTGGCCTGGCCATCCTGGACTCACTTTGTAGACCAGGCTGGCCTCGAACTCACAGTGATCTGCCTGCCTCTGCCTCCCGAGTGCTGGGATTAAAGGCGTGCACCACCACGCCCGGCTCTATCATCCCTTTCTTGTTTGAGAAAAAGAAGAAGACAGCAGGGAAACTTTAGCTTTGGGTTTTTATTTTGTTAGTTGGCTATTTCTTGACATTTCCAAAAAGCTTTCAGGCTAACTGATATTTTTATTCTAAAGGTATTTCCAGCTACTCCAGCCCACTGGCTCAGGCTTAGCTAATTAAGCTCACAAAATGAGGAAGTATATAAAAGTTCATTGCAGAACTGTGGGCTAAGATGAGTCTGCATGCTAGGTGAGCACGTTGCCCAACAGGAGACTAATGGCAGACCACCAAGGCACATGTCCAGCATATCCCTGGGCAGTAGCTGATGGAGCTGCATGGTGAAATTCATGGGGCAAAAGATTGTTATTTGGAACATGATGCATCATGATTTGCTTTCCTGTGTGAGATAGCACCCTCTATAGTCTCTCTCTCTCTCTCTGTCTCTCTCTCTCTCTCTGTGTGTGTGTGTGTGTGTGTGTGTGTGTGTGTGTGCATGAGAGAGAGTGTGTGTGTATGTTTGCGTGCATACAAGTGTACAAGAGTATAGACAAGCATGTATATGTGTGTGCTTGCATGTGGAAGCAGGTATTAGGAGCCAGTATCACTTCTCAGGGGTTTTCCATCTTGTTTATTAAGACAGATAGAGTCTCCCATTTAGACATGAAACTCAGCAATCAGGCTCACCAGGGAGGTCCAGGGATCTGCCTATCTCTATACAACACTGGGATTACAAGCACATGCCACCATGGCTTGCTTTTTACATGGGTAATGGGTATCAAACCTAGGTCTTAATGCTTGACGAGCATGCAGTTCACTGACTGAGCTAACGATGTACCAAGCAATTACTAGAGGGATCTCAATAACCCCTGGTCTGTCATCTGCATTTAAATGAGCATTCACGAGTTTCAGAGAGGACTAGGTGTCCATAGGACCATACATTTCATTAAATAAATGTGCAATGTGCTAAACAACAAGGGTCAGCTCTTAGCAGCCCTCTTATGCTGTGTGCTATTGAATGAAGAAGCTCTCAGAGGAGGTATTGTGTCACGTGGTCCAGAGGAAGAAACCAGTTCTGCCAGGTGAAAGCCTGAGGCTGAAGAGCAAGTGTGTAGGATACTTGAACTTGTCTACCCCTCAACCTTAGTGAACACTCAGGCCACTAAGGAAGACAACAGAGGCTCTACCTGTCTGGGCTAAACCAACACTGGCTGTGAGGTAGAGAGGCCATGATGGTGTTTTATCCTTTGTTCTGCAGTGAAAACTCTCCTGCTATTGGCAATGTGAACAATATCAGCTTTGCTGGTCTCTATTAGGAGGAGCGTTGTTTTGTTTTGTTTTGCTTTGTTTTGCTTTGCTTTGCTTTGCTTTGCTTTGCTTTGCTTTGCTTTGCTTTGGATGTGAGCTCTAATGTATGCCAGGCTGACCTTTTACTCACTATGTAGCTTATAATGACATCTAACATCCAATCCTCCTGCCTCTACTTTCTGAGTGCTGAGATTGCAGGTGTGTGCTACCACAGCTGGCTTATTCAGGGGACCAACCCCAGGCCTGGCATATACTAAGCAAGCACTCTACTAACTGAGTCACATGCCCATCCTCCTTTCCTGTCCTTAGGGAACAGAGACTAGAGAACAGAAAGGATCATCCACCCTTCCTTTAAGATCTTAGACATGTTGTGTATATTAATGCATGTGGTTGGAGTCATCCTAAAAGCTATGGCAAAGGAGTGCCTAGAGTGGACTTATCTGAACAGTCCTAGTTTGGGGGTCAGATATTCCCAAAGCAAAGCTGACTATATCCCTTCCTGTGTAAACTTCTACAAAGGTGCTGAGGAGACAGACCAGTTTTAAAAACACATGCCTCCTGGGCCCAGATCTGCCCATCATAATGTTCTCCTTGTAGGTTTCTAGGACCCTCTGGATCCTTCTATTTCCCCATTCTCCCATGCTTCTCTCACCTAGAGTTCCAATAGGATGTCCTCCCCCTCTGTCTCACTTTCCTGATAAGTGAAGACTTTCATGGGACATGCCCCTTGGGCTAGTGTCCAGATATAAGTGAGTATATACCTGCTCAAACTATAGCACTGGCCAAGGACGATACATGCAGTAAACTTTGAACCTTGACCCAGATCTAGCCAATGAACAGGACATTCTCTACAGTTGAGTGGAGAATGGAATATGACTTTCTCACGTACTCTGGTGCCCCATATTTGACCACGTCCCCTGGATGGGGAGGCCTGGTGGCACTCAGAGGAAGGATAGCAGGCTACCAAGAAGAGACTTGATACCCTATGAGCATATACAGGGGGAGGAGGTCTCCCTCAGTCACAGTCATAGGGGAGGGGAGTAAGAGGAAAATGGGAGGAAGGGAGGAATTGGAGGATACAAGGGATGGGATAACAGTTGAGATGTTATATGAATAAATTAATAAAATATATTAAAAAAATAAAACGCATGCCTCATAAGTGTAAAGACATAGGTTAGTCACCAAAACTCTGTAAAAAGCCAGGCAGTGGCACATTCTTGTCATTCCAGTGGTGGTGAGATGGTGAGAGGAGACAGGTCTCTGAAGCTCTCTGACTAAGCAGACAACCTAGTTTCCTTGGTGAAATTCTAGTCTAATGAGAGACCTTGAGGTTATCCTCTGATGTGCGTGCGCACACACATGCGCACACGCACACACACACATGCGCACACACACGCACACACATGCGCACACACACACACACATGCGCACACACACACATGCGCACACACACACACACACACACATGCGCACACCCCTTTGGTAGAGTGTTTGTCTAGTGGTCTGGCCCTGAATGTTCCTCTCCAGACTGGACCTGTCTTAGACAAAGCCTCTGCACATAGTAGGTTCACTCTCCCTGTGCAACTTCTTCCTTCCTCTTTGCCTTTCCTCCCTGGCTAGTGAGTATATGCTTTATACTTCAGATAGATCCAGCTTCCCCTTTGCACAGGAAGCATGTCCTGGCTCCAGCACATCCTTGCACGGCTCCATCTCACCGACTACCATGTATTTACAGAACTCACTAATGTCACGCTTCTACATTTCCTTATGTGATTATTTAATTCACATTTGTCTCCTCCATCTGCACCACAGGATCCCATGGGAAAGATTATTCCATTTGCCATTTGCTTTTGATTTTTTTCTCCCTTCTGTCCCCAGAACCTAACACACAGTGTTTGGCACATCACAGATGCTCAGTTATTATTTTTAAGCAACTGTATAACTGAAAATAATATTTTTCTCCTGTGATGTTCGCAAGCGTCAAAAAGATGCAGGAAGAATCTGTTATTCTCATTTCTGAATAGCAAGAAAAAAACATTATGGATCTTTTCCTGGGAGGCATGAGTAAATTTCTACGCACCCTAGACAGGCCACCAACAATTGACCAAAAAGAAAAAACATCCATCCAAACCTCATGGGTTTATTTGGAATGATATAAGCATTCCCAGAAAGGGATTACTCATAAGAGCATGGGTTACTCAAAAGCAGCTGCATGTGCAATAATTCTGTTCTAGAATGGGTAGCAATTTATGAAAGCTGTTTCCCTGGTGCTCCTTGTGTGACTTTTGGGCAGCTCAGACAGATACAGAGACCCTTCTTCCCAGAATTTGTTACTGATCTATTACCTTGCCAAGGGGTCTTTTGAGTTTTGTAAGTTTCAGGAGCTTCCTGGATCTTGTGAGTTGTTTTTGTTTTTGTTTTTGTTTTTGTTTTTCCTAAATCTCAGGAGCTCCTTTTCTTCCCTCCAAGAGGAAATGTTTCCATTGGCGGTAATAGCTATACAACAGATGCAAACTCACATTGCACCAATGAGGATAAATTTATCTATTAACTATAAATGTGCACAAACACGTGTTTAGTGGAAATAATGCTTTTTGTTTGTAATAGTAAAAGCCAAGATCCAGCACATACTTTACTCATCAGAGAAATAGGTAAAAAAATCATTGTCCATCCACACAGTAGAAGGGCAGTGGTCACCGTAGAGAACATTGCTGGTCTTATTAAGATTTGGAAAGAGCTCCACGGTAGAATACCTAGTGGAAAAGCAAGTCACAGAAGGATCCAGAAAGTGATTTTGAGATTGATCCCAGAGTCTTTCACATGTTAAGCACAGGTTCTACCACTGAGCTATAGCCCTCCAGCCACTTCCATGAATAGATTAGATTACTTAATTTGCATAAGAAGTTTCTTAACAAATAAATAGTAAGTGTGTAGTCATGGTAACTTCATGGGGAATGAGCTAGAGAAGAAGCTGTATTTTTTTTTTCCACATACCTTTCTGAAAGTTTGAATTTTAGTGTGACTATGCAATACATTTTTGTTAGCACAAGCTAGTTGTTTTCAAAACTCAGTTGTATAAAATGTACCCCAAAATAAGTTCATTAGCACAGTGGTAGAGAGTTTCATTATTTCTAATTACCTTTCCTTCTCAATTATCTTGAAGTTCAGCAATTCTTATTTGGAACTTGGAAGTCTGGCCCACATTTTCTCTGCAACACCAGTGAATTTTCATTAAGGGACTTCTATATAAAGTGGTGTTTCTGAGTCTGGGTAGAGAGCTTAGTAAACTGCTTGTCATACAAGCATGAGGACCTGAATTCAATCCCCACAATGGAATTGAAAAGTCTGGGCAACAGGCTGCTGAAATAGCTCAGTAAATAAAAGCACTAACTGGCTTTGCAGATGACCAGGGTTTAGTTCCCAATATATACACAGCAGTTCACAACTGCCTGTTAATCCAGGTCCAGGGGGTCTGGCTTCTGTGGTACATGTAGTACACATAAACTCGCACAAGCACAATAAATAAATAAATAAATATTAAGCTGGACATTGTGGCACAAAGTTATAGCCTAAGCATTGGGGAAACAGAGACAAGCATTTCCCTTGGGCCCACTGGTCCCCCACCTTAGCCACAATCAGCAGAGTCCAGTCCACTAAGAGACTCCTTCACAAAAGATAAGGTGATATCTTACACACACACACACACACACACACACACACACACACACACACACATACATTTATATATATGTATGTATATTATGTACGTGTGTGTGTGTGTGTAGAGAGAGAGAGAGAGAGAGAGAGAGAGAGAGAGAGAGAGAGAGAGATTTTCATAAAGCAAAAGCCCTCTAAAATGCAAGCAAGCACTCCAATCACCCAGAATAATAAATAGCATTAGTCTGCATTTGCATACACCAAGGCTGGCCTAGATGAAGTGGTCCAGGTAAGTTCCTCCTATGAGCTTGCACTTCCAGAAGAAGAACCCGTGCCTGAATGGAGGCAGTGTTTCCCCACACCTCTCTTTAGTGCGGCAAGTAAAATCTTAGGTTGAGTTGCCAAAAGCTAGTTACTCCAGAAATAAATACAGACCCGAAATATGACAAATCTCCCTGTGATGACCATATGGAGTCTGCCCACAGTGGGTTTCGGAGGAGAGGGGAATTATATAACAACACACCATGGTGTAGTAGAGTTTGAGTCCCTGACTCCATAAATAACAAAACCACCCCAGGTGCTGCCTTAAGTGAGCTGTGACAGATAGTCACTTCCTCCAGCTCTGTGGCTGTCCACCATCTGGTACACCAACAGCTGACAGGACGGACACGGCAAAGAGCCTCGTTCCCTGTGTCCTTCTCTGTGTGCTCTTCAAATCTTCTACACTGGTGAGGCAATGGTGTGGCTGTTCCTAAACAGAAGCTCTCCAGAAGTGTTTCCATCCCCTCCTCCCCTCTGCACTCAACCACGTTTACCTTTGCTGATGCTTCCTCGCATCTTGGAAACAGATGGCAGTGAACACATGACCTGTAGCTCAGAACCACAACTTGATGCCAAGGAAGAAGTGACTCTGCGAACAGAAGACAGCTGCGAGAGAGGCTCTGAGCCTCTGTGTTAGGGAAGTCCCCACAGGTAGCAGGCCGTGGAGCAAAGTTGACATGAAGCAACTTCCTCTGAAGTTCTGTAAGAAGTCTCAGGAAGTCTCTAAAACTGACCAGATGCACAACCTCCTCCCAACTTATATAAGCAGTAAGGACAGCTGAGGAGACGGAGACCCAGCCAAGCTACCTTGAAGAGGCTCTTTTGTCTATTGAGCCATGCAGAGAGCTCCGGGCTTCCAGCTCCATGAGCCATCATCCAGGCTAGGCTGAGCTCTCAGAGTCTGAGTTATCCATGTTCCTGTAGGTAACCCCTCAGCCTTCTCCCTTAAAGAGCCCCCAAATAAATGCATCATTTCCCTGGGTTGGATTTTGGTGGTACTTTTACTTTGGCTCCCTAATAGAGTGCTTGTTCACATCTCCATGGCAAAGACATAGCAGAAGGCCAGCTGGGTCAGTGGCTTTTCCTCCAGTGGGCTGTGTTTTCACACTACTCCTGGCAGGGTGGGGAGGGAGGGATAGGGCCCTTCACATGGAGCCCCTGCAGAGCTTGCGTGTGTACTCCACTTAGCTCCCACAGTCCTCTTCTCCCCAAAAATCTCTGGGCACTCTCTTTTTGAAAAGCACTATTCCAGAGCCACATACTTGGCTTGACAAAGCTTCTCATGCTGAAAGAAAGGAGAAACTATTTGTGTTGCACAGCGGAGACTTTGCTTTGCATTTCCTTCACTTAGTTCATTCTATAACCTGCATGTTTTCACCAAAACATATTTTCCCTTGCCCTGAGGGAAAATATACACTTTAAGCATACAAATAAATAAAAGCTAAGTTAGCCCAATATTCAGGTAAGTTGGGAAACTCTGCTAATGTAGATGACCTCTGATGTCCTTTCAGAAGTACACTTTAAATGAGAAGTTTTACTGTATTATTTATTAGTGTATAATTTGTGTTGCTTAAAATAACAATATCACCAATAAAAATACCCTCTTGAGCTGGGGAAGATTTCTAAACCCATTAAGTCCTTATCACATAAGCATACACACTTGAGGTTAGTCCCCAGGATCCAGGTAGACAAGTCTGGTGTGATGGTACATACTGGTAATCCCAGTATCAGGGAGGTAGAGATAGGCAGAGTGCCTGGGTAGAGCTGTCCAGCTGGCACAACTGTTCATCTGCTGCTTAATGGAAGGTTTTTAGGACCCAGCAGGATCTGCCCTCACATGGGACTAAAGCAGCTGCCCTGGCGTAGCTGAGATGTCTTAAAGGCACAAGTTGCTACAAGCCCAGTTTCTGATTGCTCTCTGGCTTGTGTTTGATGATGTGACCTCTTGCAACCATATACACACCCTAGTCACCATGAGCTCCTCATCAAAGCCAAGAACGGCTGTGAGCTAAATAACCTTTCCTTAAAAAGAAAAAAAAAAAGTTAACCTACCCAGGGCATTCCCTAATAGCAATAAAAATACATTGGAATACAGAAACTTACCTTGTTGATGATATGTGATAACTTGTCCAAACCATGTGTTTATGCCCAAGAGTTTCAGAGCTGGAGGCAGAAGCTGGGCCCTAGCATTCTTAAAACATTCTGGAAGCCTAACAGACCAATTAAATAGGCAAGAAAGGGTGAAAAGCAGAGAAAGGAGGTTGATTCAATGTGGTCACAAGGGGAAGGGAAGTAATTCATGTAAAGCAATGCTCCCCACAATGAGACCTGTGCATAATTAAGCAGTCTTGGTCAAGGTGTGGTCCTGCCCATCACTGACCCATCATTATCTCAGCCCCAGTCTGTCCTGTGAGGTGTTCTGACAAGTTGTCAGAACTATTTGTAATCTATTCCTGGGAAACACGCTTCCGGCTGGCACCAGGGCCTTGGCTTTTGGCTTCTCTCAGCTTGAGACCTGGAGAAATGCCAACTTCTTATGGCTCCCCTGTCTTAAAACTGTGATAACTAAAGTGAGGAGCACAAATGTCTCCCTTGAGAATAGCTTCGCTCCTACCAGGATAGTTACAAAATGTGACCTGAAAAATCATTTGGAATCCATAAGAAAGAGAAAAATGCAGGATTGTCGCTGACAGCCCCAGGCTGCGGAGCTGTCTAAGTTCTCTGTGCTCCCCAGGGCATGGCACCAGCCAAATTGGCATTGCAGGGAGTCACAGCTGCCACTGTCCTCCTGCAGCTCAGGAGTGGAGTTCTATAGAATGCTGTAGAGCCAACAAAGTGCACTGGCAAGAAGTCAGCTAGAGACATGTGCTTCATTCTGTGTGTCCCTGGGAGCATCCCAACCAGGAGGCTGGTAAACTAATAGTGACAGGCACAGGGAGGCCTAGAACAACTTCTCTTGAGGCATATAGAGACCTCAAGAGCAGAGGACTCTATCATAACACCCCAGCTCCCTGCCTCACCAGGGGTTTCAGCTGGGGTTTCCTTCAAAGGGACCCTGGTAGACTCCAGACTGCTTCCAAGTCCTCAGGGCCTGCAGCTCCTTTAACTACTGACAGGCACCCAACCGGAGCACCACTCATTAACCTCTAGCTAAAGCTTCCTAGTAGCTAAGTTTCTTATCTGGGGAAGTGAGTTTCTAGGTATACAAGCTCAGACACATCAAAAGAGTGCTGGTGGTCACAATTCCTGCTTCCCATTCCTTCCTTACTACCTGCGGGGGAATTGGTGAGCCTGACTACAAGCCCCTTCTGAAATCTTCCTCAGAGATGTATAAGCAGGGACCACAATGCTGCCATGTGGCTCAGGTCCTCTTGTGGCTCCCAGTATAGTCTCTCCATCTCTAGCACTGGGGCCTGAAGTCTCTTCAAACCCCCTAGCAGGCTAGTGTGTTTACCTGCCTGCCTGTTTCTCTGTCAATGGTGCTAATACATCTTGTAACAAACTTCTTACCCTGACAATTTGGTCCAGTGCCCCCCGTGAGTCTCATATGTAAGACCTTTGAAAATCTAAATGAGGAAAGATCAAATACCAGCTAGGCTATGACAAGCTGTGGTGTGGCTGCAGGGATGCTTGTTTACTGTTGGGGACAATAGGCCATATGGCCAATGTTCAGCCATCTTATCAGAGCCTGCCCCTTTAAGTCTATGCTTTTCCCAGAGCTTGCCTTTCACCAGAAACTAGCTGACCCTGTTGTGGGTCGGCAGTTAGACTAAAGACAGACAGAGATGGAGCAACCCTGTTGTGGTTTAACAGTTAGACTAAACCTAGATGAAGACAGAGCAAGATACCCTGTGAGGCAGGACGTTATGACCCTGCCTGGAATTCCCTGTGTTTTGAGAAAAGCATGCAGCTGGGTTGCTATAGCAATATGCTTCCCTACCTTCTGACATATAAATACTGCTGCCTGACTAGTAAAGTTTGAGAGCATGATCAATATTTCAGACTTGCTCTCCTTCTTTGTGTCTTGCATTCCAACAGGTGAATCTCCTCCCAAGTTTTATTCGAACCCCGCAGGCCAGGGCAGTGTACAGTTTGGAGACCCAGGCTCCCAGTGTAAGGAAGTCAATCCCACTTCTATCTGTTGCTGGGATAAAACACCGTGACCAAAGCATATAATAGCAGAAAGCATTTAATTGTGTATTTATTGTTTCAGAGGGTTTGGGTCCATAATAGCAAAGCAAAGATTTGGTAGAAGGAACAGCTGAGAGCTTACATCTTGATCTGCAAGTTGGAGGCAGAGAGAGCTAACTGGGAATGCTGTAAGCTTTTTGAAACCTCAAAGCCTGACCCTAGTGAAATATTTCCTACAATAAAATCACATCTCCTAATCCTTCCCAAATAGTTCCATCAACTAAGGACCAAATATTCAAAGATAGGAGCCAATAGAGATCACTCTTATTCAAACCAGCATATTCTGATCTTCAGATTATGCTAGAATTCTAAAGAAATAGGTTCTAACACCAGAGAAGGAATGCAGGATAAATGAACTTGCAAGGAAGAGTGAGGACAAGCAGGCAAAAAACAAAAGCTTTCTTCTTCCATGTCCTTTTTATGTAGGCTATCACCAGATGCAGTCCAGTTTTAAGGTGTGTCTTTGCACCTCAAAAGATCCAGTAAGAAAAATTCTTCACAGGTAAGCCCCACTAGTTGAATTTAAGTTGATTTTAGTTGTAGCCAAATTAACAACAAAAATTACCCATCACACCCATCCTGAGAGAGCAAAAATGCAAAAGTGGCCATGTCTAGACCAGAACACAGGGAAGTTTGAGCGGTCACAATCTCTGTCAAGAACAGTTCCTAATGACTGATCTTATTGTGCAGGGTGTCCCACACCATGCACTTAATGTCTGTATAAATTCTGAGGTGAACACTGCACTGCTGCCACAGGGCACCCTCTTGTCTGGTAAAGGCATCAATGCTTAGGTCGCTGTGTAATGACCCTAGCAGGAATGAAGACATTCTAAAAAGACACTGTGCATCTTGCTTTGGCTATCAGACTGTTGAGATGGTTGAAACAATTGTCCCTATAGAACTGGAATTTCTCAAGGCAGGAACTACCTATACCTGTGAAGCAAGCTTCAAATCTATTCAGAAAGTGATTGGTTCCTCTTATCCTAGGCTTCCATTACAACTTATCATGTGCACCAAACTGCTTTATTTCACACATCCTTTAATTACTCTCTTCCCCAGTGTTACATTGTACTAAGTCTGGGAACCATTTAGAAGAAACTAATATGGAAGATTCCAAGATGGTGGCGTCTAAGACATGTGATGTCTGATCTACAGGGAGGAGAATTAGGACACTACTGGGGGCCACAGACCACAGTGTCTGGAGATCACTGGGTGAGAGAGGCCCACACAGTGCAGACCACAGGGGGTTCTGACCTCTGGTCATTCAACAGCCAATGGAGGACAGCAGCCCAGTCCCCAGAGCCTGGACCAGAGCCTTCCTGCAAAATAGCAGGAATTTGGTATATGGGACTGAACACCCAGCAGTAAGCATCAGAGTTCCTGGCCTAGGGAAATCTTGGGGAAATGGGTGGATCTATCCTCAAACACCCTGCACCCACCTTGCACCAGTCCACAGAATGCCCACATGCCACACAGGGGCCCAGATGGCTGTGGACTCATTGCCCAGCCACAGCAGCATGGTCGGAGCGGGGCCAGGCAGGAGCCTAGCTGCTGGCCCCAGAGGATTGCCCCGGAACAATTGGTCATAACAGACTCAACCTAGTCAAGCTCCACAGCCTAACAGGGACAAACACACTCTCAGGAGAGGCCAGGAAAGCTGGGGCAGAAATCTAGCCAACCAACAACAACCAGAAGGCAGTAGCTGCTTTCTCCCTGGCAGGCAAAACCTAGGTCCCACTGCCTGGTTGGAGCAGGCAGAACCCTAAACAACTACTACAAGCCAGCAGAGGTTCAGGAACTCTAGGATGATCTGAGCCTAGGACCCAAAGCCTCAGGGCCTAAGGGCATGGTATTCAAAGCCTAGCCAAAGACAAGATAACTGGCTATACATATACTACCTCAAATCAATACTGGAGCTGCAGAGCACCAGCACTTACATTGGCTGACCCAGTGGGGAGCCCACGGTGTGGAGCAAAGTCTCCAGGAGCCAAAACTAAATCACCTGCCTGTCCCAGGGAAGAGTTCCCTGACCCAACAGGCAAAGGCCCTCGACATACAATCACCCACAATAAACCATGCTCAACAACCAGTGAAGGACACCAGAATATCCTCTCAACATCAGAGAAACCAAGATGACTAAAGGCCAGTGTCAAAACATAAACAACAAAAAACAAAACAATATGGCATCTCTAGATCCCAGCTACCACAAAGAAAGCAACCCGGAGTACTCAAACAAAATTAATACACAAGAAAATGACCTCAAATCCTTAGTAATGAAGATGATAATGGAAGAAATGAATAAAATCTATCAACAAATGCTGGAAGATGCAGCCAAACGGGTGGAAGACATAAATGAGGCCTATAGAGAGGCACTGTAAGAAACTCAAGAATATATATATAATCAGATGAAGGGAATCAATAAAACAGTTCAAGATCAGAAGATGAAAATGGAGACAATGATAAAGACACAGACAAAAAAGAAAAACAGGAATGAGAAAGCTTAGAGAAGAAAGCCAGTAACACAGAGGCAAGCTTCTTTAACAGAATCCAAGAGATGGAGGGACTAAGCTTGGGACTGACTAGAAGCTACAATCATAGATCTTGAAGCGACCATCAAAGAAAATGCAAAATCTAAAAAATTTCTGACACAAAACATCCAAGAAACCAAGGACACCATTAAAAGGCAAAACCTGAGGATAACGGGCATTGAGGAAAGAGAAGATGCCTGACTCTAAGGCCCAGAAAATATTTTCAACAAAGTCATAAAAAAAATTTCTTCAACTTAAAGAAGGAGATGCACATAAACATACAAGAGGCCTACAGAACACCATACAGAATAGACCAAAAAAGAAAATCTTCCCGAGAACCAAGATGGCAGCGAGCAGTGTGGACCGTGTTTGGAAGCTCCAGTAAACAATTCAGGGAATTGCACAGAATTCTGAACCAGGAACACCGAGGTCCCCACACCACTGCAGCAGGAGTGCTCAACAGTTCGAAGGGACCAGGGTGCAGAGGACCTGCATGCCCCTGCACACAGGAGGAGCGCGGATTTTCTCGTACCAGAGTGTCAGCGGCAGCAATGGCGGTGGCGGCAGCAGTGGCAGCGGTAGCTGAGGTTTGCAGCTTGGAGCCCTCTGGCAGAGGCGATTGGTGTGGTGGCCAGTGAGAGTTGCTGTGGAAGAGGGGACTCGGGCCAAGATTTGGACCACGCCACACATTTTGGGCTCCGTGACCCAAGCTCAACTTGGCGCACAGTTCGTGTCCTGAGGCCCAAACAGGACTCCGCATGCACTTCAGCCCCAGAGACCCAAGCTCAGCTCAGTGCGCAGTTTGGCCCCAGAGACCCAAGCTCAGCTCAGCACGCAGTTCCGCCATGGAGATGATAGCTCAGCTCAGCACACAGTTCCACCACAGAAGCCAAGCTCAGCTCAGCACGCAGTTCGGCCCCAGAAGCCAAGCTCAGCTCAGCACACAGTTCTGCCGCAGAGACCCAAGCTCAGCTCAGCGTGCAGTTCCACCGCAGAGACACTAGCTTAGCTCAGCTCAGCACGCAGATCTGCCACAGAGACACTAGCTTAGCTCAGCACACACTTCGGTCCCAGAGACCCAAGCTCAGCTCAGTGCACAGGTCTGCTGCGGAGACACTAGCTCAGCTCAGTGCACATTTCTGCCATGAAGACACTAGTTCAGCTCAGTGCACAGTTCAGGGTAAAAGATTGGAAAAAATATTCCAAACAAATGATCACAAGAAGCAAGCAGGCATAGCCATTTTAGTATTGAACAAAATAGACTTTCAACCAAAATTAATCAAAGGGATGATGAAGGACACTTCATACTCATCAAAGGTAAAGTCAACCAAGATGACATCACAATTCTGAACATCTATGTTCCCAATACAAGGGCACCCACATTTGTAAAAGATCTGCTAATGAAGCTTAAACCACACATCGATCCCCACACAAGAATACTGGGAGACTTCAAGACCCCACTCTCACAGAAGGATAGGTGATTGAAACAGAAACTAAGCCAAGAAATAACATCATTAACCAACATCATGAATCAAATGGATCTAACATATATCTATAGAATCTGTCACCCAAACAAGAAGGAATATAACTTCTCCTCTGCACCCCATGGAACCTTCTCCAAAATTGATCACATCATAGGTCACAAAGCAAGCCTCAACAGATACAAGAGGATTGAAATAATACCTTCTATCCTATCAGCTCACCATGGTCTTAAACTGCACTTCAACAACAACAGAAATAACAAAAAGCCTACACATACACGGAAACTAAACAACTCTCTGGTAAATGACACCTGGGTCAGGGAAGAAATAAAGAAAGAAATTAAAGACTTCCTGAAATTTAATGACAATGAAGGAACAACATACCCAAATTTGTGGGATACATTGAAAGCAGTGCTAAGAAGAAAATTTATAGCACTATGTGCCTTTGAAAAGAAATTGGAGGAGAACCAAGATGGCAGCAAGCACTGTGGAACGTCTTTCAAAGCTCCAGTAAACAATTCAGGGAATTGCACAAAATTCTGAACCAGCAACACCGAGGTCCCCACACCACTGCAGCATGAGTGCTCCACAGTTCGAAGGGACCTGGGTGCAGAGGACCTGTGTGCCCCTGCACATGGGAGGAGCACAGATTTTCTTGGATCGGAGCGGCAGTGGCAGCAGGAGTGGCAGCAGCAACAGCGGCGGTGACGGCGGCAGTGGCTGAGGTTTGCAGCTCGGAGCTCTCCGACAGAGGCCATTGGTGTGGTGGCTGGTGGGAGTTGCTGTGGGAGAGTGGACTCTGGGAAGGATATGGGCAGCGTGGTGCCCTGAGACCCAACCTGTACTCGGCGGGCAGTTCAGCCCCTGAGTCCCAAGGGCAGCTCAGTGTGCAGTTCCGCCGTGAAGACACTAGCTCAGCTCAGTGCGCAGTTCCACTGCTGTGATGAGGGCTGAGCTCAGTGCACAGATTCAGCCCAGAGTCCCTGGCTGGACTTGTTGGGCTGATTGAGGCCAAAGACGCTAGCTGAGCTTTGCGCACATCGCAGCCCTGAGACTCTGGCTGGACTCTCCGCGCAGTTTAGGTCCAGAGTCCCTGGCTGAATTCAGCGCGCAGTGTGGGTACGGAGTCCCTGGCTGAGCTCGGTGCATAATTCTGCCCCTGAGACTCTGGCAGAGATTGGCCCGCAGTTTGGGGCCAGAGTTCCTAACTGCGCTTGGAAGGCAGATTAGGTCCAGAGACTCTAGCTGAGCTTTTTGCACAGTCCTGGCCCTGAGACTCTTGTTGGACCCTGTGGGAAGTTTGGGTCCAGAATTCCTGGCTGACCTTGGTGGAAGGTTCGGGCCCTGAGACTATAACTGACCACGGCATGCGCTTTGGGCCTAAAGAACCTAGCTGAGCTTGGTGCGCAGTCCCAGCCCTGAAACTCTGGCTGGACGCTGCGTACATTTTGGGCCCAGAATCCGTAGCTGAGCTCGGCAGACGGATCGGGCCCTGAGAATCTAGTGGAGCTCGGCACATGGTTAGGACCCAGTGTCCCTGGCTGGACTTGGCAGGGGACCCAGAAGGCTGTGGACAATTTGGCCTGACCCAACGCACATTCAGAGACCCAGAACGATTGCAAGACCCACAGTACTGGGGAGCTGAGGATCACTGGCTGTGAGAGTCCAAAAGGATAGGGCTAGCCTCCTGCCATCCATGCCAGTAAAGCATCAGAGCTTCCGGCCTAGGGAATTCATGAGAAAACAGGTGAATCTACCATCAGACTCCCTCCACCCAACTCTGGAAGCTAATCAACAAAAGCAGAGATGGTAAGATGTCTAAAGGACAGCATAAAAGCATAAGCAAAAACAAAACAGAACAAAACAACATGGCATCTCCACATCCCAGCTATCCTAAAGAAAACAACCCAGAGAACTCAAATACAATGGAAATACGATAAAATGACCTCAAATCCTTAATAATGAGGATGATGATTGAGGAAACAAATAAAATTCGTAATCAAATGCAGGAAGATGCAGCCAAATAGGTGAGAAACATAAGAGAAGCCCATAGAGTGGAATTGGAAATATTTCAGGAAAATGCAAACAACCAGATGAAATAAATAAATAAAACAGTTCAAACTCTGAAGACCTATAAAGAGGCAATGAAAGAAACTAAAACATATACAAACAATCAGATGAAAGAAATCAAAAAATCAGTTCAAGATCTGAAGATGAAAATGGATTCAATGATAAACACACAGACAGAAGAATAATGAGAACGTGAGAACTCAGAGAAGAAGGCGAGCAACACAGAGGCGAGCTTTTCTTTTTTTTATTTTTTTTATTAATTTATTCTTGTTACATCTCAATGGTTATCCCATCCCTTGTATCCTCCCATTGTTCCCTCCCTCCCATTTGCCCATTATTCCCCTCCCCTATGACTGTTCTTGAGGGGGATTACCTCCCTCTGTATATGCTCATAGGGTATCAAGTCACTTCTTGGCAACCTGCTGTCCTTCTTCTGAGTGCCAACAGGTCTCCCCCTCCAGGGGATATGGTCAAATGTGAGGCACCAGAGTACATGACAAAGTCAGATCCCACTCTCCACTCAACTGTGGAGACTGTTCTGACCATTGGCTAGATCTGGGTAGGGGTTTAAAGTTTAACACCTGTAGAATCCAAGAGATGGATGAACGAATCTCAGGTCTAGATGATACAATCACAGATCTTGAAGCAACCATTAAAGAAAATGCTACATCTGGAAAAATCCTGACACAAAACATCCAAGAAATCAAGGACACCATGAAAAGAAGAAATCAGAGGATAAAAGGCATTGAAGAAAGAGAAGATATCAGACTCCAAGGCCTGGAAACTATTCTCAAAAAAATCATAGAAGAAAATTTCCCCAATATAAAGAAAGAGATGCTTATAAACATACAAGAAGCCTACAGAACACCAAATAGAATAGACCAGAAAAGAAAAACTGCCTGTCACATAATAATCAAAACACAAAACATACAGAACAAAGAAAAATATTAAAAGCTGCAAGGGAAAAGGGCCAAATAACATTTAATGGTAAACCTATCAGAATTACACCCGACTTCTCAGCAGAGACCATAAAAGCCAGAAGGGCCTGGACAGAGATTCTGCAAACCCTAAGAGACCAAAGATGCCAGGCCAGCCTACTTTAACCAGCAAAATTATCAATAATCTTTGATGGAGAAAACAAAATATTCCATGACAAAAACAAATTCAAACAGTACCTATCCACAAATCCAGCTTTACAGAAGGTACTAAAAGGAAAACTCCATCCCAAAGGGACACGCTACAACCAAAACTACTCAGGAAATAGATAACTATACCATGGCAAAATCACAACTACCCAAATGCACAACTGGAACCAACATCAAAATTAAGACTCTTAACAGTCACTGGTGATTAATATCTCTCAGCATCAATGGTCTCAATTCTCCAATAAAAAGACACAGACTAACTGAATGGATGCATAAACAAGATCCAACATTCTTCTGCATTCAAGGAACACATCTCACCCATAACGATAGGCATTACCTCAGGATAAAAGGTTGGAAAAAATATTCCAAGCAAATGGTCAAAAGAAGCAAGCAAGCATAGCCATTTTAATATCGAACAAAATAGACATTCAACCAAAATTAATCAAAGGGATGATGAAGGACACTTCATACTCATCAAAGGTAAAGTCAACCAAGATGATATCACAATTCTGAACATCTATGCTCCCAATACAAGGGCACCCACATTTGTAAAAGATCTGCTAATGAAGTTTAAACCACACATCGATCCCCACACAAGAATACCGGCAGACTTCAACACCCCACTCTCACAGGAGGATAGGTCATTGAAACAGAAAATAAGCCAAGAAATAACATCATTAATCAAATGGATTTAATAGATATCTATAGAATCTTTCACCCAAACAAGAATTAATATACCTTCTTCTCTGCACACCATGGAACCTTCTCCAAATTAAATCACATCATAGGTCACAAAGCAAGCCTCAACAGACAGAAGAGGATTGAAATAATACCTTCTATCCTATCAGCTCACCATGTTCTTAGGCTGCAGTTCAACAACAACAGAAATAACAAAAAGCCTACACATACACAGAAACTAAACACCTCTCTGCTAAATGACACCTGGGTCAGGGAAGAAATAAAGAAAGAAATCAAGGACTTCCTGAAATTCAATGAAAATGAAGGAACAACATACCCAATTTTGTGGGACACATTGAAAGCAATGCTAAGAGGAAAGTTCATAGCACTAAGTTCCTTTAAAAAGAAATTGGAAAATTCACACATAAGCATCTTAACAACACAGCTGGAAGCCCTAGAAAAAAAAAGAAGCAGAAACACCCAAGAGGAGTAGACTTCTGGAAATAGTCAAACTCAGGGCTGAAATTAACAAATCAGAAACTAAGAAAACAGTCCAAAGAATCAACAAAACCAAGAGCTAGTTCTTTGAGAAAATCAACAAGATAGGCAAACCATTAGCCAAACTAATTAAAAGGCAGAGAGACAGTATCCAAATCAACAAAATCAGAAATGAAAAGGGAGACATAACAACAGACACTGAAGAAATGCAAAAAATCATAAGATCCTACTTCGAAGGCATATGTGCCAGAAAATTTGAAAATGTAAGGGAAATGGACAATTTTCTTGATCAATTTCACTTGCCAAAATAGAGTGAAGAACAAATAAACAAGCTAAACAGTCCCATTTCCCCTACAGAAATAGAAGCAATCATTGAGAGTCTCCTAACCAAAAAAAAGCCCAAGGGCAGACCGTTTCAGTGCAAAATTCTACCAGACCTTCAAGGGGGCACTAATACCGATATTCCTCAAGCTATTCCAAACATAGAAACGGATGGAACATTACCAAATTCATTTTATGAAGCCATAGTCACATTGATACCTAAACCTCACAAAGACCCAACAAAGAAAGTGAATTTCAGACCAATTTCTCTTATGAACATTGATGCAAAAATACTCAATAAAATACTTGCAAAATGAATACAAGAACACATCAAAGATATCATTCACCATGTCCAGGTAGGCTTTCATTCAGGCATGCAGGAATGGGTCATCTTATAGAAATCCATCAATGGAATCCACCATATAAAACAACGGAAAATAAAAAAAACACATGATCATCTCCTTAGATGCAGAGAAAGCATTTGATAAAAATTCAACATCACCCATTCCTGTTTAAAGTTTTAGAAAAATCAGGGATACAAGGCACTTTCCTCAACATAATAAAGGCTATGGACAGCAGCCAATAGCCAAAATCAAATAAATGGTGAGATTCTCGAGGAATTCCTCTAAAATCGGGGACAAGGCAAGGCTGCCCACTCTCTCCATATCTCTTCAATATAGTACTCGAAGTTCTAGCCAGAGCAATAAGACAACAAAAGGAGATCAAGGGTATCCAAATGGAAAAGGAGAAAGCCAAATTATCCCTATTTGCAGATGATATGATAGTCTACATAAGTGATCCTCAAAATTCCACTAGAGAACTCCTAAAGCTGATAAACACCTTCAGCAAATTGGAGATACAAATATACTCAAAAAAGTCTGTAGCCTTCTATACACAAATGACAAGCTTGCAGAGGAAGAAATTAGGAAACACACACCCTTCAATTAGCCACAGCAATATAAAATATTTAGGAGTTACTCTAACCAAGCAAGTGAACGACTTGTTTGAAAAAAATTTCAAAACTCTGAAGAAAGAGATTGAAGAAGACCTGAGAAGATGGAATGACCCTCCTTGCTCATGGATCAGGAGAATTAACATAGTAAAAATGGCCATCCTGCCAAAAGCAATCTACAGATTCAATGCAATCCCAATCAAATACCTACACAATTTTTTAAAGACATTGAAAGTTCAATTCTGAAACTTCATATGGAAAAAAACAAAAAACCAGAATAGCTAAAACAATCTTGTACAATAAAAGGTGCTCCGGAGGAATCTCCATACCTGATCTCAAACTGTACTATAAAGCAATAGTAATTAAAACAGCACGGTACTGGCACAGCAACAGACTGGTTGATCAGTGGAATCAAATCAAAGACCCAGATATGAATCCACACACATATGGTTCACTTGATTTTTGACAAAGACGGCCAAATCCATTCAATGGAAAAAGGATAGCATCTTCAAAATGGTGCTGGTCTAACTGGAGGTCTATGTGTAAAAAAATGCAACTGGACCCATATTTGTCACCTTGCACAAAACTCAAATCCAAGTGGATAAAAGACCATAAAATCAGAGACACTAAGTCAGATAGAAGAAAAAGTGGGGAAGAGCCTGGAACACATTGGCACAGGAGACAACTTCCTGAACAGAACACCAACAACCTAGGCCTTAAGGTCAACAATTAATAAATGGGACCTCATGAGGCTGAGAAGATTCTGTAAGGCAGGAAACACTGTCAAGAGAACAAAGCAACAGCCTACAGACTGCAAAAAGATCTGACAAAGGTCTAATATCCAAAATATATAAAGAACTCAAGAAATTAAACACCACCAAACCAAATAACCCACTTGAGAAATGGGGCTTGGAACTAAACAGAGAATTCTCAACAGAGGAGTATCAAATGGCTGAGAAACACTTAAAGAAATGCTCAACATCTCTAGTCATCAGAGAAATGCAAATCAAAACAACTCTGAGATTCCATCTTACACCCATCAGAATGGCTAAAATCAAACATTCACATGACAACACATGCTAGCGAGGATGTGGGGAGAGAGGAACACTCCTTCATTGCTGGTGGGAATGCAAACTAGTACAGCCACTTTGGAAATCTATCTGTGCTAATCTCAGAAAAATGGGAATAGGGGCTTCCTCAAGACCAGCTATTCACTCCTTGGAATATACCCAGAAGATGCTCCAGCACACAACAAGAAAATTTGCTCAACCATGTCATAGCAGCCTTAGTCATAATAGCCAGAACATGGAAACAGCCTAAGTGTCCATCAGTAGAAGAATGGATAAAGAAACTGTGGTACATATACACTATGGAATACTACTCAGCTATTAAAAATAAGGAATTCCCGAAATTTGTAGACAAATGGATCGAACTTAGAAATGATCATAATGAGTGAGCTAACCCAGAAGAGCAGAAAGACTCAAATGGTATATACTCACTTATAACTGGACACTAGCCCAAGGGGCAGGTCCCATCAAAATCTGCACCTACTAGGAAAGTGGGATAGAGGTGAGAACATTCTATTGAGACTCTAGGTGAGAAAAATATAGGGGATAGGGGAGTAAGTGGATCCAGAGGGTCCTAGAAACCTACAAGAGGAACATAATGATGGGTGGATCTGAGCCCAGGGGTTCTGCTTGATCAAAGGCACCAAGCAAGGACAAAACATGCAACCATCATCAAACCCTACCCAGATCTAACCAAGGGACAGAACATTCTCCACAGTTAAGTGGAAGACTGGGGACGACTTTCAACAGGATCTTTTGGTGCCCCCATATTTGGCCATGTCCCTTTGTTGGGGAGGCCCAATGGCACTTGGAGGAAGGATAGCAGACTACCAAGAAGAGACTTGATACCCTAGTACCATATTCAGGGGGAGGAGGTCCCCCTTGGTCACAGTCATAGGGAAGGGGGCTTGGGGTGAAAGTGGGAGGGAGGGAGGAATGGGAGGATGTATGGAATGGGATAGAAAATGAGATGTAATATGAATTATTTTATCTTTCAATAAAAATGTGTTAAAAAGAAAGTTACACCCAAAAAAAAAAAGAAAGAAAGAATTGCTCAACCTCCTTAGTCATCAGGGAAATGCAAATCGAAACAACTCTGAGATTCCATGTTACACCCATCAGAATGGCTAAGATCAAAAATTCAAGCAACACCACATGCTGGTGAGGATGTGGAAAGAGAGGAACACTCCTTCATTTCTGGAGGGACTGCAAACTAGTACAGCCACTTTGGAAATCTATCTGGTGCTATCTCAGAAAAATGGGAATAGGGCTTCCACAAGACCCAGCTATTCCACTCCTTGGAATATACACAGAAGATGCTCTAGCACACAGCAAGAAAATTTGCTCAACCAATGTTCATAGCAGCCTTGTTCATAGTAGCCAGAACATGGAAACAGCCTAAGTGTCGCTCAGTAGAAGAATGGATAAAGAAACTGTGGTACATATACACTATGGAATACTACTCAGCTATTAAAAACAAGGAATTCCCGAAATTTGTGGACCAATGTATTGAACTAGAAATGATTATAATGAGTGAGTTAACCCAGAAACAGAAAGAGTTAAATTGTATATACTCAATTATATCTGCATACTAGCCCAAGGGGCATGTCCCATGAAAATCTTCACTTACCGGGAAACTGAGACAGAGGGGAGGACATCCTATTGGGACTCTAGATGAGAGAAGCATGGGAGAATGGCAAAGTAGAAGGATCCAGAGGGTCCTAGAAACCTACAAGTAGAACATTATGATAGCCAGATTTGGGTCCAGGGGTCCTGCTCTAACTATGCCTCCAGCCAAGGACAATACAGGTGGTAAACCTCAAACCCCTACCCAGATCTAGGCAATGGACCAGACGTTCTCCACAGTTGAGTGGAGAGTGGGGTATGACTTTCACACGTGCTCTGGTGCCTCATATTTCACCACGTCCCCTGAATGGGGAGACCTGGTGGCACTCAGAGGAAGGATAGCAGGCTACCAAGAAGAGACCTGATACCCTATGAGCACAGTCATAGGGTAGGAGAGTAAGGGGAAAATGGGAGGGAGGGAGGAATGGGAGGATACAAGAGATGGGATAACCATTGAGATGTAATAAGAATAAATTAATAAAACAAAATTTTTTAAAAATTAAAAAAGCAAAAAAAACTGGGAAAAAAAAAGGCTTTTCTGACAGAAGGAAACATGTGCTCCTGGCAACACTCCCTTTCTACTTCAAAGAAGATGATGGCCATCAAATAAACAAATGTGGCAAGATAGCCTCTGAACTACAAACAAGAAAAAACACCTGTCCTTACTTCCACTTCTGACAGTAGGCTGTCTGTCCAACTGTGAACAAGCAGGACACTGGGAAATTGACTGTCCAATTTTGCAGAAACTAAGACCAGTCCTTCAAAGTTCTTGATTCACAGAAAAGTCTGACATATATTCTGGGCCAGTAGGCTGAAGTTTGGATGCCCCAGTGACACAGTTGATTGTCCAGGCAGCCAGATGCCTCTGTCATTTATGTAGTTCTGGAAGCTGCTTGTTCTACACTTCCTACATACTTAGGTAATATTATTTCCTTCTCAAGTCTTTGATGGGGTTGAAGACTAGATCATCACAGTCTCATTACAATTAAGCTTAGTTGTTTAAGAATAAAGACAATATTTTAGGCCTAAAAAGATGTTTTTAGTTTGATAAATGTAAGTTATGATAAGAAATTAATGTGTATAGAACTTTGGACTCACCAGGATAGATAATGGAATACTTTTCCAAGGTTGCCACACACAAATGGACTGGACATTGTAAATGTAATTCCTGATAATTCTCATAATTATTCTTATTGTGTATAGTTTATCAACGTTAGAGAAAAGGCTGGGTTTTTGTTTATGCTTTGTGTTTTTGACAAAAAGGGGCACATATAGTGGAAGTTTTGGTTTCTTTATAACCCAGTTATGTTATGTTTTTGTTTTAATCTCAAGTATGGGATATTGGTCTGCTTTTAGTTTGTCTATAGCTGATAAGTGTCTTGTACAGGCTCAGAGAGGAGCGTGGTCTTCAGCAGCTGAGGTACTTGAACTCTGAGGATTCAGAGGTTATAAATACCATAGCCCAGAGACAGGAGGCTTTGAGAAAACACTTTGAGGAGACACTCTGAGGAGGAAGAAGCTTGCCGCTGGTTCATCCTGCTGCTAGGTTTACTGTTTTCTGGTTTGCTGGACTGCTGGACAGACTGACTACAGATTGGAATTACCCCCAAGGAACTAAATCTAAATAGGTCTATGTCTGTCCCCTGTCCCTTCTAACCTTCTTTCTCTCTTACTTAGTGCTGGGGAATTGGAAGGGAGGTAAATTCATAAGGAACCTCAAATAAAATAGATTTTTAAAAGGTTAAAAAAAAAAAAGAAAGAAAGAAAAAAATCTTCCCATCACATAATAATCAAAACACAAAATATACAGAACAAAGAAAAAATATTAAAAGCACCAAGGGAAAAGGGCCAAGTAACATATAATGACAAACCTATCAGAATTGCACCCAACTTCTCAGCAGACCATAAAAGCCAAAAGGGCCTGGACAAGGTCCTGCAAACCTTAAAAGACCACAGATGCCAAGCCAGACCACTATACCCAGCAAAACTATCAATAACCATTGATGGAGAAAACAAGATATTCCATGAAAAAAAGCAAATTCAAACAGTACCTTTTGACAAATCTGGCTTTATAGAAGTTACTAGAAGTAAAACTCCACCCCAAAGGGACAAGCAACAAGCAAAATTAAATGGGAAGATAGATAACCACACCATCATAAAACACAACCACACAAACTCTCTGCTGCAACCAACATCAAAATCAAGGAACTTAACAGTCACTGGTCATTAATTTCTCTCAGCATCAATGGTCTCAATTCTCCAATAAAAAGACACAGACTAACTGAATGGATGCATAAACAAGACTCAACATTCTTCTGCATTAAAGAAACAAAACTTGAACCATACATTGATCCCCACATATTAATAGTGGGAGACTTCAACACCCCACTTTCACCAAAGAATAGGTCAAAGAACCAGAAACTAAACCAAGAAATAATGACACTAAACCAACATCATGAATCAAATAGATCTAACAGACATCCACAGAACTTTTTCCCAAACACAAAGGATTATACCTTCTTCCAGCACCCCACGGAACATTCTCCAAAACTGATCATTATACTAGGTCACAAAGCAAGCCTCAACAAATACAAGAATATTGAAATAATACCTTGTATTCTATCAGATCACAATGGTCTAAGGTTGGACTTCAACAACAACAGAAATAACAAAAAGCCTACGGACACATGGAAACTAAACTCTCTACTTAATAACACCTTGGTCAAGAAAGAAATAAGAAAGAAATTAAAGACTTCCTGAAATTCAAGGAAAATGATGGAACAACATGCCCAATTTTTGTGGGATACATTGAAAGCAGGGATAAGAGGAAAGCTCATAGCACTAAATGCCTTTATAAAGAAATTTGAAAAATCCCGTTTAAGCAACTTAATGATACATCTGGAAGCCCTAGAAAAAAAGAAGCATAAAAAAAATAAAAAAAAAAAAAAAAAAAAAGATGAGGAATCCAAGATGGCGGCGAGCAGTGTGGACCGCGTTTGGAGGCTCCAGTGAACAATTCAGGAAATTGCACAGATTCCTGAGCCAGGAACACTGAGGTCCGAACATCACGGCAGCAGGAGTGCTCCACGGTTCGGAGGGACCAGGGTGCGGAGGACCTGCGTGCCCCTGCACACGGGAGGAGTGTGGTTTTTCTCTGATCGGAGCAGCAGCGGCAGAGGCAGCAGCACCAGCGGCACCAGCAGCGGCGGCTGAGGTTTGCAGCTCATAGCCTTCCGGTGGAGGCGATTGGTGTGGTGGCTGGTGGGAATTGCTGCGGGAGAGGGGACTCGGGGCAGGATTTGGGTCGCGTGGAGCCTTTGGACCCAGACTGGACTCGGCGGACAGTTCGGCCCCAGAGTCCCGGGTATTGGCCCGGCCCAGCAAACAATTCTGCCTGAGGCACTAACTCAGCGTGGCCATAGCTCCCCTGCTGTGGCGCAGGCTTAGTTGAGCACGCTGCTCCACACTAGGCACCACCTCAGCTCAGCGGCAACTCCCCTGCGGTGACACAGTCTGGGCGGAGCACTTGGTTTCACCACAGGCGCTAACTCAGAGCAGCTGCAGTTCTCCTGCTGTGGCGCGGGCTTGGTGACGTGCTCGGTTCCATCCTAGGCACCACCTCGGCTCAGCGGCAGCTCCCCTGCGGTGACACAATCCGGGCGGAGCACTTGTTCCACCACTGGCGCTAACTCAGAGCAGCCGCAGTTCTCCTGCTGTGGCGCAGGCTTGGTGACGTGCTCGGTTCCATCCTAGGCACCACCTCGGCTCAGCGGCAGCTCCCCTGCGGTGACACAATCCGGGCGGAGCACTTGTTCCACCACTGGCGCTAACTCAGAGCAGCCGCAGTTCTCCTGCTGTGGCACAGGCTGGACAGAGCTCTCGGTTCCACCAGCTCTAAGACTCTGGTTGGACACAGTGTGAAGTTTGAATCCAGAATTCCTGGCTGACATTGGCGGGCAGTTCGGGCCCTGAGTCAATAACTGACCACAGCACGCACTTTGGGCCAAAAGGCCCTAGTGGAGCTTGGTGCGTAGTCCCAGCCCAAAAATTCTGGCTGGACCCTGTGTGCATTTTGGGCCCAAAATCCCTAGCTGAGCTTGGCAGACGGTTCAGGCCCTGAGAATGTAGCTGAGTTCTGCCGTGGTTCGGTCCCAGTGCTCCTGGCTGGACTTGGCAGGGAACACAGAAGGCTGTGGATACCTTGGCCTGACCCAACGCTCATTCAGAGACCCAGAACAATTGCAGGATCCACAGCAGAGGGGGACTGAGGATCACTGGCTGTGAGAGACCAGAACAACAGGGCTAACCTCCTAACATCCACACCAGTGAAGCTTTGAGCTCGCAGCCTAGGGAAATCGTAAGAAAACAAGTGAATCTATCATCAGACACCCTCCGTTCAACTCTGGAAGCTACCCAACAAAAACAAAGACGGCAAGATGTCTAAAGGACAACGAAAAGCATACGCAAAAAACCCCAAAACAACATGGCGTCTCCAGTTTCCAGCTATCCCAAAGAAAACCACCCAGAGAACTCAAATACAACGGAAATACAAGAAAATGACCTCAAATCCTTAGTAATGAGGATGATAATGGAGGAAACAAATAAAATTCGTAATCAAATGCAGGAAGACGCAGACAAACAGGTGAGAGACATAAAAGAAGCACATAGAGTGGAACTGGAAAAATTGCAGAAAAATGCAAACAACCAGATGAAAGAAATAACTAAAACGGTTCAAGCTCTGAAGACCTATAAAGAGGCAATGGAAGAAACTCAGGAATATACAAAAAATCAGATGAAAGAAATCAAAAAATCAGTTCAAGATCTGAAAGTGAAAATGGATTCAATGATAAACACACAGACAGAAGAAAAACGAGAACGTGAGACCTCAGAAAAGAAGGCGAGCAACACAGAGGTGAGCTTTTCTAACAGAATCCAAGAGATGGAAGAACGAATCTCAGGGCTAGAAGATACAATCACAGATATTGAATCAACCATTAAAGAAAATGCCAAATCTGGAAAACTCCTGACACAAAACATCCAAGAAATTAAGGACACCATGAAAAGAAGAAATCTGAGGATAATAGGCATTGAAGAAAGAGAAGACATCAGACTCCAGGGCCCAGAAACTATTCTCAACAAAATCATAGAAGAAAATTTCCCCAATCTAAAGAAAGAGATGCCTATAAACATACAAGAGGCCTACAGAACACCAAATAGAATTGACCAGAAAAGAAAAACTGCCCGCCACATAATAATCAAAACACAAAACATGCAGAACAAAGAAAAAATATTAAAAGCTGCAAGGGAAAAGGGCCAAATAACATTTAATGGTAAACCTATCAGAATTACACCTGACTTCTCAGCAGAGACCATAAAAGCCAGAAGGGCCTGGACAGAGATCCTGCAAACCCTAAGAGAACACAGATGCCAGGCCAGACTACTTTACCCAGCAAAATTATCAATAACCATTGATGGAGAAAACAAAATATTCCATGACAAAAACAAATTCAAACAGTATCTATCCACAAACCCAGCTTCACAGAAGGTACTAGAAGGAAAGCTCCATCCCAAAGGGTCAAGCTACAACCAAAACTACCCAGGAAATAGATAACTATCCCATGGCAAAAACACAACTACACAAACGCTCGACTGGAAACAACATCAAAATTAAGACTCTTAACAGTCACTGGTCATTAATATCTCTCAACATCAATGGCCTCAATTCTCCAATAAAAAGACACAGACTAACTGAATGGGTACATAAACAAGACCCAACATTCTTCTGCATCCAAGAAACACATCTCACCCATAATGAAAGGCATTACCTCAGGGTAAAAGGTTGGAAAAAATATTCCAAGCAAATGGTCACAAGAAGCAAGCAGGTGTAGCCATTTTAGTATCGAACAAAATAGACTTTCAACCAAAATTAATCAAAAGGGATGAGGAAGGACACTTCATACTCATCAAAGGTAAAGTCAACCAAGATGACATCACAATTCTGAACATCTATGCTCCCAATACAAGGGCACCCACATATGTAAAAGATCTCCTAAAAAAGCTTAAACCACACATCGATCCCCACACAATAATAGTGGGAGACTTCAACACCCCACTCTCACTGAAGGATAAGTCATTGAAACAGAAACTAAGCGGAGAAATAACATCATTAACCAATGCCATGGGTCAAATGGATCTAACAGATATCTATAGAACCTTTCACCCAAACAAGAAAGAATACACCTTCTTCTCTGCACCCCATGGAACCTTCTCCAAAATTGATCACATCGTAGGTCACAAAGCAAGCCTCAACAGATACAAGAGGATTGAAATAATACCTTGTATCCTATCAGATCACCATACTCTTAGGCTGCAATTCAACAACAACAGAAATAACAAAAAGCCTACACGTACGTGGAAACTAAACAACTCTCTGCTAAATGACACCTGGGTCAGGGAAGAAATAAAGAAGAAATCAAGGAGTTTCTGAAATTCAATGAAAATGAAGAAACAACATACCCAAATTTGTGGGATACATTGAAAGCAGTGCTAAGAGGAAAATTCATAGCACTAAGTGCCTTTAAAAAGAAATTGGAAACATCGCACATAAGCATCTTAACAACACAACTGGAAGCCCTAGAAAAAAAAGAAGCAGAAACACCCAAGAGGAGTAGACGTCTTGAAATAATCAAACTCAGGGCTGAAATTAACAAATTAGAAACTAAGAAAACAGTCCAAAGAATCAACAAAACCAAAAGCTGGTTCTTTGAGAAAATCAACAAGATAGACAGACCATTAGCCAAACTAACTAAAAGGCGGAGAGACAGTATTGAAATCAACAAAATCAGAAATGAAAAGGGAGACATAACAACAGACACTGAAGAAATTCAAAGAATCATAAGATCCTACTTTGAAGGCATATACGCCACAAAATTTGAAAATCTAAGGGAAATGGACGATTTTCTTGATCAAGTTCACTTGCCAAAGTTGAATGAAGAACAGATAAACAAGTTAAATAGTCCCATTTCCCCTACAGAAATAGAAGCAATCATCGATGGTCTCCCAACCAAAAAAAGCCCAGGGCCAGATGGTTTCAGTGCAGAATTCTACCAGACCTTTAAGGGCGAGCTAATACCGATACTCTTCAAGCTACTTCAAAAGATAGAAATGGATGGAAAATTACCAAATTCATTCTATGAGGCCATAGTCTCATTGATACCTAAACCTCACAAAGACTCAACAAAGAAAGAGAATTTCAGACCAATTTCTCTTATGAACATAGATGCAAAAATACTAAATAAAATACTTGCAAAACGAATACAGGAGCACATCAAAGATATCATTCATCATGACCAAGTAGGCTTCATTCCAGGCATGCAGGGATGGTTTAATATACGGAAATCCATCAATGTAATCCACCATATAAACAAACTGAAAATAAAAAACCACATGATCATCTCCTTGGATGCAGAGAAAGCATTTGATAAAATTCAACACCCATTCATGTTTAAAGTTTTAGAGAGATCGGGGATACAAGGCACTTTCCTCAACATAATAAAGGCTATATACAGCAAGTCAATAGCCAAAATCAAAGTAAATGGAGAGATACTCAAGGAAATTCCTCTAAAATCGGGAACAAGGCAAGGCTGCCCACTCTCTCCATATCTCTTCAATATAGTACTCGAAGTTCTAGCCAGAGCAATAAGACAACAAAAGGAGATCAAGGGTATCCAAATGGGAAAGGAGGAAGTCCAATTATCCCTCTTTGCAGATGATATGATAGTGTACATAAGTGACCCTCAAAACTCCACCAGAGAACTCCTAAAGCTGATAAACACCTTCAGCAAATTGGCTGGATACAAAATTAACTCAAAAAAGTCTGTAGCCTTCCTATACACAAATGACAAGCTTGCAGAGGAAGAAATTAGGAAAACCACACCCTTCACATTAGCCACAAGCAATATAAAATATCTAGGAGTTACCCTAACTAAGCAAGTGAAGGACTTGTATGAAAAAAATTTCAAAACTCTGAAGAAAGAGATTGAAGAGACCTGAGAAGATGGCGTGATCTTCCTTGCTCATGGATCGGGAGAATTAACATAGTAAAAATGGCCATCCTACCAAAAGCAATCTACAGATTCAATGCAATCCCTATCAAAATAACTACACAATTTTTTAAAGACATTGAAAGTTCAATTCTGAAATTCATATGGAAAAACAAAAAACCCAGGATAGCTAAAACAATCTTGTACAATAAAAGATGCTCCGGAGGAATCTCCATACCTGATCTCAAACTGTACTATAAAGCAATAGTACTTAAAACAGCATGGTACTGGCACAGCAACAGGCTGGTTGATCAGTGGAATCGAATCGAAGACCCAGATATGAATCCACACACATATGGTCACTTGATTTTTGACAAAGAAGCCAAATCCATTCAATGGAAAAAGGATAGCATCTTCAACAAGTGGTGCTGGTCTAACTGGAGGTCTATGTGTAAAAAAATGAAACTGGACCCATATTTGTCACCTTGTACAAAACTCAAATCCAAGTGGATTAAAGACCTCAACATAAAACCAGAGACACTAAGCCACTTAGAAGAAAAAGTGGGAAAGAGCCTGGAACATATTGGCACAGGAGACAACTTCCTGAACAGAACACCAACGGCCCAGGCCTTAATGTCAACCATTAATAAATGGGACCTCATGAGGCTGAGAAGCTTCTGTAAGGCAGGAGACACTGTCAAGAGAACAAAGCGACAGCCTACAGACTGGGAAAAAATCTTCACCAACCCTACATCTGACAAAGGTCTAATATCCAAAATATATAAAGAACTCAAGAAATTAAACACCACCAAACCGAATAACCCAATTGAGAAATGGGGCTTGGAACTAAACAGAGAATTCTCAACAGAGGAGTATCAAATGGCTGAGAAACACTTAAAGAAATGCTCAACCTCCTTAGTCATCAGGGAAATGCAAATCAAAACAACTCTGAGATTCCATCTTACACCCATCAGAATGGCTAAGATCAAAAATTCAAGCGACACCACATGCTGGCGAGGATGTGGGGAGAGAGGAGCACTCCTTCATTGCTGGTGGGAATGCAAACTAGTACAGCCACTTTGGAAATCTATCTGGTGCTATCTCAGAAAAATGGGAATAGGGCTTCCTCAAGACCCAGCTATTCCACTCCTTGGAATATACCCAGAAGATGCTCCAGCACACAACAAGAAAATTTGCTCAACCATGTTCATAGCAGCCTTATTCATAATAGCCAGAACATGGAAACAGCCTAAGTGTCCCTCAGTAGAAGAGTGGATAAAGAAACTGTGGTACATATACACTATGGAATACTACTCAGCTATTAAAAACAAGGAATTCCCTAAATTTGTGGATAAATGGATTGAGCTAGAAATGATCATAATGAGTGAGTTAACCCAGAAGCAGAAAGAATCAAATGGTATATACTCACTTATATCTGCATACTAGCCCAAGGGGCATGTCCCACAAAAGCCTTCACTTACCAGAAACTGGGACAGAGGGGAAGGCATCCTATTGGGACTCTAAATGAGAGACGCATGGGAGAACAGCAAAATAAAAGGATCCAGAGGGTCCTAGAAATCTACAAGTAGAACAATATGATAGGCAGATTTGGGCCCAGGGGTCCCGCTCAAACTAAGGCACCAGCCAAGGACAATACAGGAGGTAAACTTTAAACCCTTCCCAGATCTAGCCAATGGTCAGAATATTCTCCACAGTTGAGTGGAGAGTGTGATACGACTTTCTCAGGTGTTCTGGTGCCTCACATTTGACCATGTCCCCTGGAGGGGGAGACCTGGTAGCACTCAGAGGAAGGACAGCAAGTAGCCAAGAAGAGACTTGATACCCTATGAGAATATATAGGGGGACGTAATCCCCCTCAGGAACAGTCATAGGGGAGGGGAATAATGGGAAAATGGGAGGGGGGGAGGAATGGGAGGATACAAGGGATGGGATAAACATTGAGATGTAACAAGAATAAATTAATAAAAAAAATATTCATTAAAAAAAAAAAAAAAAAAAAAAAAAAAAAAAAAAGATGCTCCGGAGGATCTCCATACCTGATCTCAAACTGTACTATAAAGCAATAGTAATTAAAACAGCATGGTACTGGCACAGCAACAGGCTGGTTGATCAGTGGAATCGAATCGAAGACCCAGATATGAATCCACACACATATGGTCGCTTGATTTTTGACAAAGAAGCCAAATCCATTCAATGGAAAAAGGATAGCATCTTCAACAAATGGTGCTGGTCTAACTGGAGGTCTATGTGTAAAAAAATGAAACTGGACCCATATTTGTCACCTTGCACAAAACTCAAATCCAAGTGGATTAAAGACCTCAACATAAAACCAGAGACACTAAGCCACTTAGAAGAAAAAGTGGGAAAGAGCCTGGAACATATTGGCACAGGAGACAACTTCCTGAACAGAACACCAACGGCCCAGGCCTTAATGTCAACCATTAATAAATGGGACCTCATGAGGCTGAGAAGCTTCTGTAAGGCAGGAGACACTGTCAAGAGAACAAAGCGACAGCCTACAGACTGGGAAAAAATCTTCACCAACCCTACATCTGACAAAGGTCTAATATCCAAAATATATAAAGAACTCAAGAAATTAAAAACCACCAAACCGAATAAACCCAATTGAGAAATGGGGCTTGGAACTAAACAGAGAATTCTCAACAGAGGAGTATCAAATGGCTGAGAAACACTTAAAGAAATGCTCAACCTCCTTAGTCATCAGGGAATGCAAATCAAAACAACTCTGAGATTCCATCTTACACCCATCAGAATGGCTAAGATCAAAAATTCAAGCGACACCACATGCTGGCGAGGATGTGGGGAGAGAGGAACACTCCTTCATTGCTGATGGGAATGCAAACTAGTATAGCCACTTTGGAAATCTATCTGGTGCTATCTCAGAAAAATGGGAATAGGGCTTCCTCAAGACCCAGCTATTCCACTCCTTGGAATATACCCAGAAGATGCTCCAGCACACAACAAGAAAATTTGCTCAACCATGTTCATAGCAGCCTTATTCATAATAGCCAGAACATGGAAACAGCCTAAATGTCCCTCAGTAGAAGAGTGGATAAAGAAACTGTGGTACATATACACTATGGAATACTACTCAGCTATTAAAAACAAGGAATTCCCGAAATTTGTGGATAAATGGATTGAGCTAGAAATGATCATAATGAGTGAGTTAACCCAGAAGCAGAAAGAATCAAATGGTATATACTCACTTATATCTGCATACTAGCCCAAGGGGCATTGTCCCACAAAAGCCTTCACTTACCAGGAAACTGGGACGAGGGGAAGGCATCCTATTGGGACTCTAAATGAGAGACGCATGGGAGAACAGCAAAATAAAAGGATACAGAGGGTCCTAGAAATCTACAAGTAGAACAATATGATAGGCAGATTTGGGCCCAGGGGTCCCGCTCAAACTAAGGCACCAGCCAAGAACAATACAGGAGGTAAACTTCAAACCCCTTCCCAGATCTAGCCAATGGTCAGAATATTCTCCACAGTTGAGTGGAGAGTGTGATACGACTTTCTCATGTACTCTGGTGCCTCACATTTGACCATGTCCCCTGGAGGGGGAGACCTGGTGGCACTCAGAGGAAGGACAGCAAGTAGCCAAGAAGAGACTTGATACCCTATGAGAATATATAGGGGGACGTAATCCCCCTCAAGAACAGTCATAGGGGAGGGGAATAATGGGAAAATGGGGGGGGGGAGGAATGGGAGGATACAAGGGATGGGGTTAAACATTGAGATGTAACAAGAATAAATTAATAAAAAAAATAAAAATTAAAAATAAAAAAAAAAAAAAAAGAAGCATAAACACCGAAGAGGAGCAGATGCCCGGAAATAATCAAACTCAAGGCTGAAATCAATAAATTAAAAACAAAAAGAACAATTCACAGAATCAACAAAACCAGGAGGTGATTCTTTGAGAAAATAAAAAGACAAACCATTAGCCAAACTAACTAAAAGGCAGAGAGACACTTTGTTTTTCTTTTTTTATTATTATTATTATTAATTTATTCTTGTTACATCTCAATGTTTACCCCATCCCTTGTATCCTCCCATTCTTCCCTCTCCCCCCCCCCCTATTTTCCCATTATTCCCCTCCCCTATGACTGTTCCTGAGGGGGATTACCTCCCCCTGTATATGCTGAGAGACACTTTTTTGAGTTAATTTTGTATACAGGCATTTTGATGAAAGTGTTTATCAACTGTAGGAGTTCTCTGGTGGAATTTTGGGGGTCACTTATGTATGCTATCATATCATCTGCAAATAGGGATATTCAATGGAAAAAGGACAGCATCTTCAAGAAATGGTGCTGATCTAACTGGATGTCTCCATGTAGAAAAATGCAAGTAGACCCATATTTATCATCATACACAAAACTCAGCTCCAAGTGGATTAAAGACCTCAACATAAAGTCAGAGATACTAAATCTTTTAGAAAAAAGAGTAGGGAAGATCCTGGGACTCATTGGCACAGAAGACAACTTCCTGAACAGAACTCCAACAGCCCAGGCCTTAAGGTCAATAATTAATAAACGGCACCTCATGAGGCTGAGAAGCTTTTGTAAGGCAGGAGACACTGTCAACAAAACAAAGTGACAGCCTACAGACTGGGAAAAGACCTTCACCAACCCTACATCTGACAAAGGTCTAATATCCAAAATATATAAAGAGCTCAAGAAATTATACACCATCAAATAAAATAACCTAATTAACAAATGGGGCTCAGAATTAAACAGTGAATTCTCAACAGAGGAATATTGAATGGCTCAGAAACACTTTTTTAAAATGCTCAACATCCTTAGTCATCAGAGAAATGCAAATCAAAATGACTCTGAGATTCCATCTTACACCCATCGGAATGGTCAAGATCAAAAACTCAAGTGACAGCACATTTGGGCGAGGATGTGGAGAAAGGGGAACACTTTCATTGCTTGAGGGAGTGCAAACTTGTACAACCACCATGGAAATCAATCTAGCACTATCTCAGAAAACTGGAAATAGGGCTACTTCAAGACCCAGCTATTCCACTCCTTGGAATATGCCCAGATGATGCTCCACCACACAAGGATATATGTTCAACCATGTTCATAGCAGCCTTATTCATACTAGCCAGAACCTGAAAATAACCTAAATATCCTTCAGTCAAAGAATGAAGAAAGAAACTGTGGTTCATTTATACTATGGAATACTACTCAGCTTTTAAGTCAAAGAAATCCTGAAGTTTGTGGGCAAATGGATGGAACTAGAAATGATCATACTGAGTGAGTTAACCCAGACTCAGAAAGACTTACATGGTATATACTCATTTATAATTGAACACTAGCTCAAAAGAGATGTCCCATGAAAATCTTCATTTACCAGGAACTTGAGATAGATGCCGGGACCTCCTATTGGGACTCTAGGTGGGAGAAGTATAGGAGAGTAAGGAAATAGAAGGATTCAGGGGGTCCTAGAAACCTATAAGAAGAACATCATGATGGGTGGATCTGGACCCATGGGAGTCTGCTCAAACTACTGCACCAACCAAGGACAATACATGTAGTATATTGTGAACCACTACTCAGATCTAGCCAATGGACAAGACATTATCCACAGTTGTGTGGAGAGCAGAGACTGACTCTGACATGAACTCTGGTGCCCCATATTTGACAACTTCCCTATGGTGGGGAGGCCTAGTGACACTCAGAGAAAGAATAGGCAGGCTACCAAGATGAAAATTGATAGGCTGTGACCACATGGTGGGGGAGAAGTTCCCCTTCTGTCACAGACCTAAGGGAGGGGAATAGGTGAAAGATGGAGAGAGGTAGGAATGGGGGGAGACAAGTAAGGGGGTAACAATTTAGATGTAATCTGAATAAATTAATTTTTAAAAAGAAGAAATGAATATGTAGCCCAGGCCCTCAATGAACTGACCATGCAGTGATACAAAGGAAAAATTGCCCCTGTGAGTGCTGTCACTTTATTATGTGAACCTGAACAAGATGATGGTCATGGCTATATTGTGCACTGACCACAGCAGTCTCCATACAAATCTAACTCCTTCCCTGGACTTCCTTTCTCTTTTCTTCCTGGTCTTATCCTGTAACTGGAAGAGATTAAACTAAACTCTAAGGACACACAGGGAGATAAATTTCCATGACAATTGTAAATTCCATCAAGTTGACAATTATCAAAATACCATACCTTTGAGCACATAAACAAGCTAACAAGTTTCTTTAGAGATGAAGCCTGGTATTTTACACCATCAGCAACCAGAGATGCTCTAACTGATCTGCCATCAGGGAGGCACAGGATGAAGTAGGGGGAACTAACTGTTCTGAAGCCTATAGTGTTCTCCACCCCAACCCCCAGGCAATGTGCAACAGAAGCACTCACTGGCTGCACAATAAATGCTTCCATATTTTAGTCCTGATCATTCCTGCAGAGGAATTATCTCTAAGGGCTCTCTTGGAACCATCAGTGTCTTAAGAGCTTTGATCCATCCCCAGCAGCTGCCATTGAAAACTAAAAAACCACAGCAATCAGGAAATTCACAGCCGTGGGCAGCCCTTGATTCGCATTCTACAGAGGTTTCCTGCCTCTGACTAGAAGGGGGTGCTTATCTGTGCTGCCAGGAACCAGGCTGCAATCTTGAGACATTAGTTCTAGAAACTGAAAATAATCCATAATAAATAATGAGAGCAAGGGAAAAACTGTCAAAGAGGAGTTCAATAACAGAGGTGGAGAAAGGCACATCAGCCTTTGGGGCTCAAAGCTACATGGATGCATGTTTCTCAAGGCAACAGCCTGTTAAAGTTTACCCCCTCCATGAGTGCTCAAAGAATCAAAATCAGTCTCAAGGATATAAATGACCCCACACTTACACCTCATATACTCAGGGTAAGCCTCTATACAGACACATTGATACTGTCTCTGAGAATGGCTGTTCCTTGTATTCAATCATAACTCCCTCCACCTTTTTTTTTTTGCAAGAACAGTTAAAAGCAAGATGTCATGGATATACGAATTCCAAAAACCTACATCTACATCCCAGGCACCCAGGGCCAGCTTACTCTGGACTGCTTCAAGCAAGGCCACACGTGTTATAGATGTGGCTTAATGGAAAAGCATCCATAGAAAGCTAGGCTTAACTACCCAGCCTTCATGGGCCACATAGAGACACAGCTAGTAGTGAAAGCAGGAAAGGAAAGGTTATTCAATGCAGGTGCATACAAAAGAAGAACAAAGATGTCTAGGGACCAGCCTCCCCATGTTCATTTTCTGAGTCCTGATAGGATGTCCAGGTTAAACAGAAGACAAGACGTGTGAATAGCTAAGCAGTCCCAGTCCAGGAATGCTCCTGCCCATCACTGACCCATCATTGCCTTGGCTCCAGCCTTTCCTGCAAGGTGGTCCATCGAGTTGTCAGAACTGTGTGAAATCTCTTTCTGAAAAATGTATACACACACACACACACACACACACACACACACACACACACACTTTGCTAGCATCAGACTCCAGGCTTTTCTTTATTTCCCAGAATAGGATTCCAGGAAAAAAATTTTAATTCCTTGGCATTCACTTTTTAGTAGTCTGATAAACAAAGGCAGGGGTATAAGTATACCTTTAAAATATTCCTTCAAAGATGGTTGCATACAAGGCAGAGAAGACCAGAAGACTATGGAAGCTAAAGAATGTCTCAACTCAAACCTACCAACTATGATTCAGGCTCTTGTCTTGTGTAGAAGAAGCCCTAGTCTCTCTGTCTCTGTCTCTGTCTCTGTCTCTGTCTCTCTCTCTCTCTCTCTCTCTCTCTCTCTCTCTCTCTCTCTCTCTCTCTCTCTCTCTCTCTCTCTCTCTCTGTCTCTCTGTCTCTCTGTCTCTGTGTGTGTGTGTGTGTGTGTGTGTGTGTGTGTGTGTGTGTGACTGTCTGTCTGTCTGTCTGCTCAGATATCCAGAATGGTCTGGGTCCAGCAGGTGTTCTCCAAGGCCCTCACTCTGTTTACACTACACAAGCCCACAAAGCCCAGCATTGGAAATCACCTCTTTCCCTTGGAACATTAGTTCTATAAAGACCATTCAACCTTGCATTGCCCTAGCACACAACACATAGAGACAACACAGCAGAGCACAGCTCATGCTACAGCCATGCTCAAGTTAATTTTAGCCATGTGTACCGACTGCAAAAACAGGAGGAAACTCTGAACGTCCACAAATTTACTGGATTTTATTTTTCTAAAAAAAAAAAATTTTTGGATAGTGTTTCTCAGCTTCAGGTGCAAGGAAGCTCAGGTCCAACTTTGCAATGACCTCTCATACCTGCCGAGAACCCTAGTTTATAAGACACTGTTCTCATTGTCATGACAAAATGCCTGACAAAAGCAACTTACAAAAGTGTTTATTTTAGCTCATAATTTAAAGGTATGGGCCATCATGGCATTGAAGTTGTGCTAGCAAAAACTTGAAGCAGTCGGTTACATTATACATACAGTCAGGAATCAGAAATCAAAGCATGCTAGTGGTACTCTCCTTGCTTTCTCGTAGAAAGGTGCTGCCTACCATCAAGATGGGTCTTCCCACTGCAGGTAGCCCAGTCTAGGAAGCCCCTCGCAGGCATGCAGAGAGGCTTGTCTCCTAGGAGATTGAAGGTCTGTCAAGCTTATAGAATTAACCATCACACCTAGTATCAACTGCTGTATCAGAGTCACTTCCTCAGCATTTACTTCACTGTAAGACCATGACCTCCTTGAACCTGTGTGTTTACTATGTTTACTATGTATGCACATGGTGAGAAGGAGAGGGGGGAGAAGGAGGGAGGATGGATGTGTAGAGAGAGGGAGGGTGCCGAGGGAGAGAGAAGAGAGCAGAAAGCACAGAGTGGGAAATGTCATAAAGAGGAATCTCAAACCTGGGCTACTTTACCAGGCTTTATTCAGAAGCTGTGTAAGCCCTCCCTTCCCCCATCTCAGAAATAACGTTACGTAGGTTGAGCAGCCAAAGAGTCACTTCCTGAGATGATTTATAAACATGGGCGATTCCTGGTTAAAATGAAGTCATACATTTCAGAGAAGTCAGATAAAAATTAGGGACTCGCTCAGAAAGTACTCAGAAGCAACCAGACAACCAAGGAGATGAAAACCTGTGAATATGAAAAGGACATGCCTGCTGACTGTGTAATAATTAGCTTACCTTCAGACAGAGCCTTCAGAATGGAGCCAAATGCTATGCAGAATAATTTAATGACATCCGAACCAAGGTCATCCTTGGATGCTTCGTTCTTGGGATTCAGACCAGTTCATAAATGGTAGTTAATGGCCCATTCCAAGGAGAATCTCTGCATACCTAATGTCTGTAGATGACATTTTAAAATATGTGTCTCTTCCTAGTTACATATACAAGGGAATCTGTGATCAGGTACTTGCCATATAGCCCAAAATATAAGAAACATGTATTCTTTTTGCTAAATATTTCTGTGTACCTATTGTGTGGTGATGATTACATGCCCATCTCCTCTCATCACATAATTTAACACCTGACTTGAAAGCAGTGCTGGGTGTGAAATATATCCCACTACAATAGAGACCTATGATATAGTACAGCAGAGATGGTACTTTTCTTGTTACTATGATGAAATACCTGACAGAAGCAACTTTCAGAAGAAAGAGTTTACTCTGGCTCACATTTTGAGGGTAGAGTCCATCACAACACAGAAGGCATGAGGCAGGAGTGTGAGGCAGCTGGTCATACTGCATCTGCAGTAAGGAACAAGACAGAGATGGATACTAGCACTCAGATCACTTTTTCTTTAGGCAGTCCAGGATCCCAGCCCATTGGTTGGTGCTGCCCACAACTAGGATGGGTCTTCTCACCTCCATTGCCCAGTCTAGATACTCCCTCATAGACAAGCCTAGAGATTTGTTTCCATGGTGATTCTAGATCCTGTCTAGTTGACCATCAAGATTAACCCACGCAGACAGCAATCTTGTTGGATGTTCTAGGAAGACAAACATTCTGCACAGTTCACATCTCTTGATTGCAGTGATTTCCAGAATTGGCAACAAGATTCAGCTGGACCTCACCTGGGAGGGTGTCCAAAGCATAGTCCCTATTTCCAAGGAATGTATAATCTATTTATAGAGATGACATCACTAATGATCCCTTTTCCTTTGGGGATAAGTGAAGCAAAGAGCCTCAGACTTTGTTAGTGACAGAACCAGATATAGGATCCAGCCCTGAGTTTATGTAGGCTATGTGCAAGACTTCTAGTGCCATCCTCACATCATTCAAAGATGCCCATTTATGTTTCAAAGAGCCAGTCACCACCAGTCTCCCATTCTTTGTGCCTGGAGACTGTTTTTGCTACAAATAAATGGGAAATTTTGAAGGCCATAGATAGGCTAACTACACTGCTTCTCAGCAGCTATACATGTAGATGTGTCAAGGTACCGCATCCTGCCTCATTCATACACTTATGATAAATGATGCCATAACAATAAAAAGAGAAGCCTTTAAGGGAACCTGGCCCTAGCTTAGGTGTTCCAAGTCTGTCCTCTCTGTACAAGTGAGTGCAAATGCAAAGCAGTGTGGGAGCATAAGAAAACAGAATCAGATCTATATCTGATAGATCTAGATAGTCTAGAAAGAGCCAGAAGCTGGATCTCTGAAGACAACTGAGCTCACAAGATCTACAAGGGAGAGTGTGACTACTGATGGAATGAACACCACAGAGGGGCTAGAAAAAGCCCAGCATGTTTGAGGAGTCACATAGGTTGATAGCCTAAAAAGCAGGTCGTAAGGAAAAGAAGAGACACTAGAGAGCTCAGCAGCCAATGACCTCCTCCAATTTGGCCTGAGGCACTGCACTATTCACCACTTTAGAGACCCTGGAGAAGATCAAAAGTCTCTGATCCAGGTGGTAAACTGAATCATAGTAGGCAAGAGGTGTCTTCTGAAATAAGCCCACTCATTTTGATGTATCCTAACTGGACATTGCTCTGTGGAAGTAATGGTCCAGACTTCCAGGCTGCTTCACGCCCATCAGACAACACAGCTGCATCCAGGTCTCGGGAAATGTTCCAGGCAGGAGTAGGATCTGTGATGGAAGAATTGATCACCCTGACCACAGTTGTGTGAACGCAAAGGTCTCACCTTGAATGAGACAGAACATCATTGGTACCATCAATTCAGAGGACCTTCGTGAATAACAACAGTAAAGGGTTGAACTCAAAGAAGGGGAACTAGGGACCCACAACAGAAAGACAATGGTGTGGAGGACAAAATACGAATGCATCAATTGAATTCTAGAGACTAGGTAGAAAAGAGGTCCCACTCAAGATAGAGGACAAATGTACATGGCCTTGGAAGACTGACTGGGATTTGTTTCTCCTCTTTTCTTCTCCACCCTCTGCCTCTAAAATTCTTAGAGTCCTGAAATGGAACATGTAGTTCTTACGACAAGCACACAGCAGGCCAGGCATGTTGAATAAATCCTTTTAGTGTTGGGCTCTAGGACAAAAAGACACATTGGAACATAGATGAGCCACTGTCTCCATGTGACTGGAGTGGAATTCAGCCCCTGCTCACTTTGCCATAAATCATTCTGTTGAACTCACAGCCTTGAATAGTGCCAGAATGCTGATTAATCTAATGCAGATTAATCTAAGCTCTGTACTAATTGGGTCTAATAAACACAGCCTTGGGCTTCCTCACATTGTGACCATTCCACTGACCTAATAATTACAATGTGTGTGTCAGCAATAGTGCATGGAATGGGAAAGATTTATTTTGTTACACTGAAACATAGCATCCACAGACCCTGCCAAAAAGAAAGTGATATTTCCCTTGATGCAGCATACCACAGAAGCCTGGCAGGGTGGGAGAAGATCTACTCAAAGTCCATCCTCAAGACTCATGCTTTTTTGGGTGCCTAAAGAATGGGAGACAGATGGATGGTCAGAGCAGTCACACAGGCTTTCCCGTTGGGGTTCACCTTTCCACAGTCAGGCTTGTACACACATCCAGGTCCAACTATATAGAAAGGAGATTTTATAAATTTGTTATTAAATATTCACACTGATGGTGACCGTTTTTGCCCTTCATGAACAGCAGGACTCATTGGTGTCATTGGGTCAGAGGTCAGAACTTTCCAACTTTCATTTCATCTGCATATTGAGACTTTGGACATCAAAATGTCTATGAAAAAGATTGCCAGAGTCGTGATGTAAATGCTGAACCTGGAACCTCATTCTCAGTCTAAGAGAATTCTTTATCATCTCCAGGAATACAAAATGGATTCTTAACTTTGGAGAAGCTGTGACTCCTACCAACCAGGTTACACAGATTGCTGAATGTGACCCTTCAGCTGGAGGAGGTGTAGGTGGTGGCACTGGGCTTTGACTGCCACCTTGAAAATCAAGGTAGTAAAAATAGATGGTAAAAATACTAAAAATAGAGATTATAGTACCTTCTGAGAACCAAATGGGAACCTCATTGGATCAAGGATACTCTGGGGCCAACAGAAGCAACTAGAAAGTCAAAGGTCTCTTCATCTGTAAGTCAGGATTATGTCTGTATTAGGGGTAGAGTGAAGAGGATGTCTCAAGCTCCTAGTCATAATTAAAAAGCCCATTGTTGGAGAGATGGCTCAGGCAGCAAGCAATGTGCTTTCCATGCAAGCTTGAGGACCTGTCTTCACATCCCTAATACTCCCATTATAAGCCTATAATTCTAGTGCTGAGAAGGCAGATACAGGAAGCTTCCTGGTGCTCACTGGCCAGATGGTCTTACCTAATCAGGTGTTCCAGATTCAATAAGAAACTCTGCCTCAAGAAATGTGGATTGGGGCTGAAGACATTACTCAGCAATTAAGAGTAAGGATTGTCTTTCAGAGGACTTGGGTTCAATTTTCAGCATCAAAATGGTGGCTCACAACAGTTTGTAACTCCAGTTCAAGGGCATCCAAGGCCCTCTTCTGGACACCATGAGCACCAGCCATGCATAAAGTATACATACATACATGCATGGAAAAACCTATACACATAAAAATAATATAAATAAAAATATTTTTTAAAATCTCTGAGACAAGCTAGAGAACTGCTACATGTAGGCTATAGGGCAGATATGGGGATTATTTTAGCTGAGCCTTCTATCAGCTGGGGATATGAAGATTGAGGAAGCCACCTTCTAGCCAGGCATAACTTATAGTGGTGAAAGGGGAACACCAATCTACCTATAAAACCTTTGACCCCAAATTTAACTTGCTTAAAAGATAGGAAGAAATAAAGATAGAGCAGAAACTGAGGGGATGCCCAGTCAATGCCTGGCCCAACCTGAGGCCCACCCCATGGGAGAGAGCCAACCCCTGACACCATTAATGTTGCTATGTTATTTTTATAAACAGGGGCCTAGCATATTTGCCCTCTGAGAGGTCCCATTCATCAGCTGATCAAATCAGATGCCAAGATTCACAGCCAAGCATTAAGCAGGCCTCAGGGAGTCCTGCGGGAGAGTTGTGGGAGTGGATTGGACTAGGAGGGGACAATAACGCCACAAAAAGTCCAACTGAGTCAACTAACCTAGACTCAGGGGGGGCTTACAGGGATAGAAGCACCAACCAAAGAGCATGCATAGACTGGACCTATGCCCCCTACACACAGAGAGCCAGTGGGCAGTTTGATCTTCATGTGGGTCCCCTAGTAAGTTGAACGGGTGCTGTCTATGACATGAACACTATTGCCTGTTTTTCAATCACTTCCCCTTAGCTAGGCTGCCTTGCCTGGCCTCAGTAGATAAGAATGAGCTCAGCTGTCCCAATGAGACTTGGTGTGCTGAGGTGGGTTGGGGGAGGCTCCCCTTTCCTAAGGCTTAGGGGACAGAGATAGGGGGAAGAGGGAGTGAGGGTGGGACTGGGAGGAGAGAATGGAGGGGTCTATTATTGGGATGTAAAGTGAATAAATAAAAATTTTTTTTAAAAACAGAATAGAACAGTAGAGGAAAACAACCATCATTGACCCTCTGGCCTCCACACACAGCCCACATATCTACAAGAACACATTACACATGCACCATACATATGCACATGCACACACCCACATACACCTCCACAAGTATTAAGAAGAGACAACCTTCCAAACCCCAATATGAAAGATACACTCATTTCTATACACCTACTAGGGCCAGAGAGTATAAAGCCAGCTCCTAACAAGTCTGCAGGAGTGACACAAGGCCTGTGTACTCTGATATATCTACAATCCTGCAAAGAGGTTCTAAAACTATGCTTCAATCTGCTGTAGAAACGCAGAGAAAGCCACATATGTCCCTTAATGATGGCTCAAGCAGGAGCATAGGAGGGTATGAGTCACCAAATCGAGTCAGTGTGCTTTACTGAGCACTCTCATCACTGAGCTGAGAATTTATTAGGGGCTTTCCTGTCTTTATGATGTAATACCTGACAGAAACAATGTAACAGAGAAATAGTTTATTTTGGCTCAAGGTTTCAGAGAGTCTCAGTCCACTATGGTAGAATATGAGATCCTGAATCATAACAAGAAAAGAAAGAGGACTGACTCCCCCAGACTTGCTCTCTGGCATTCACATATATACTATGGCATGTGCACACACAGAAACCCAAACCACCACAACCACACAAATATAGAAGAAAGAGAAAGCAAGACAGAAAAAGAAGTACAGAGAAAATTCTAGGTTCCCCTAATACCCAGAAGATTTATTTTACAGGAGTGTGAACACAGGAAGACAGGGACTACCACCCCTAAAGTTCAAATGCATTATGCTAAGTAATGGAAGCCAGGCTCTGAGGTTATCTACTTCACAGTGTGGATGCCAGTTTAGGATTCATGGTTGTCCTGAGTCATTTCTGATTCAAGACAAAAACACCATCCCTTCAAATCCAAGCTCTTGGGTCAAGCCCACACATATATCACTACAATAAACAAACAAACAAAGACTTAATCCAAGCAGCAAAAAAATTGCCTAAGATGGGCAAAAAACAAGGATCTCAGAGTTTAACAATGTATAAACAGATAACCTTAGTTTGTTATATTATTTCATAAATGTAATTCAATTCTCTTTTTGTAAGTTAACAATTTTCTCCTGTTGTTTTCTTGTTTATTTGCTAGTAGATATTTAGAATAAAATATTTCATTATATTAATGGGAAAGCAGTGTTTTCAGAATGTGTACTGTTCTTCTGTAAGACCTGATATTAGTTCCAAGCTCCTATGGCTCACAACTGCCTATAGCTTCAGTTTTAGAGGGCTTCTGTTGGCACCCACCCATATATTACATACTTACACAGAGACATAAACAAATAGCAGTAAAACAAGTAAAAATTAATCCAGTAAGAAGAAGGGGGAGGAAAAGATAGATGGATATAAATATAAATATATATTTTATTAAGGAAGATTAAAAAGAAGGAAACGCCTTTTAACTAAAGCATGACTTTAAATGGTAAAATAATATGTGTGATCTGAGATGAAATGACTGGATTTTTCCAAAATAGAAAAGGAAAGATAAAGACAGAGCCAGAAACTTTCTACATGTCACAGAAAGAACAGGTAAGTCCCAGATTTGTCTTTTTTAAAAAGGGGGGAGGGAGACTCTTAAAAATAGAGTTTGCATGACTACAAAAGTTACCAAAATTCCTAAAGAGGTAATTAAGAACACTGGTAGAAAAGTAAAATGTAGTCCTCTGCTTAAAACAATGAGTCTTTCTTTGGATAGTGATCTGATTTTGATAATAGTCATAAAAAGTGATGAAAGATGTTATGTTAGCCAGGTGTGGTAGCACATAGAGGCAGAGGCAGGTGGATTGCTGTGAGTTTGAAGCCAGCCTTGTCTACAAAATGAGTCCAGAACGGCTAAGGCTACACAGAGAAATTCTGTCTCAAAACCCTGCCAAAAAAACAATGTTATATTTTATCTAGATAATTACTTAATGCTTTTTGCTAATTTGTCAAACTTTTAACTACTTGAGAAACTGAATCTTTAAAAAAAACCATGATTTCTTCAAAAATTGTTTTGTTCTCAAAGCTTTGTCTGAATGTTACACTAAAGATCATTGCTTGCCAGTGGAGATTTAGGATATTGTACTTCTGAGTGTTCAACCACCAAAATTTGGAGGCTGAAACTCAAGAGAATAAAAGAGATGAAAGGCTAGTCAATTTGTGAGTCCTTGCTTTCCATGGTCAGCCAAGAACAAGAAACAATGAGACCTAAAAGGGCCATACAACACCAGTAGGTTGTTGACCAAAGAAAACATGGAGATGCCAGAGTATATTGTGTTGCCTTAACCACTACACACAGCAAGACCCTGAGCCATCCCAACAGCTGACACAAGTGATAGAGTAAATGGTTCCAGTCTATAAGGAACCTATAAGGAACATCACGTCCCTTATCAGTAAGAACGAAAAGGTTAATTTTTTGAGCTACCAACATGGCCTTAACTACTCACAGGAAACCATGATTGAAAAGTAAAGACAATTGGTAGTACAACAAAACAAAATTCTCCAAGACCATAGTCAAGATTCTTATTCTGGCTAAGTTAAGCCAGAAGGCTTGACTCTCCTAAACTCCCACAGAGAAAAAAAAAAAAAAACCTCAGCAGCAACAAACTTCAATCTGTGTCAAAGTGACCTTACAGGATCTTAGTGCATAGTTCAATGTCAAACTCCAGCCAGTCCAAGAAAACCTTTACCAGTCCAAGATAAAACCCTATTTTGCAGAAAGTGCTCACAATGAGGCATGAGAGCCCTCCTGGAAAAGTAAACCAAGGAGTACTTAGCTTCCTCTTCAAAGGGAATACCAAAGGTCAGCTTCAGACAAGCAATCTGTGGAGCCGTTATTTAATCCACAGCTCTTCTTTTTAGAATTCTCCAGATGGGTGCCTTTTTTTAATCACACTCATGTTTACCCTTACCCGTGTTCCACCATTTGATATAAAAGTCTTTCCAAGATAGTTCGTTCTTCTATTCAATTAATTTGACTGGCTCTGGGTAAATAAACCTCTCTTACTGGAGAGATAGCTTTGTGGATAAAGTCTTTGCTGTGTAAGCATGAGGACCTGAGTTCAAATCCCAAGCACCCAAGTAAAAGGCCTGGTGTGGATGCATACCTGCAATGCCAGCACTGGAGACGCAGAGAGGATCATGAGGCTTGCCAAACAACTAGTCCAGTCTAATTGGTGAGCTTCAGGTTATGTGAGAAACCCTGCACAAAACTATAAGGTGAAAAACAACAGAAGGAAATGCCCAATGATGACCTCTGACCTATACACACATGCATGCATGCACACAAACACAGACAGTCACATGTATTCGTGCACATGTGCATACAGACATGGATATTCAAACACAGTCTGCAGAGACATAACTAAATAAATACTTACTCAGGTTTCTACAGTCTCCTCTATTGTCAGTAGGGAAAATCTCCATCACACCTGTACCTGTCGTGCTCATGCTCAGACTAAGGCCACTCTGCCTGCACTTAACTTCAGTCTTTCAGCCATATCCCTTAACCTTTCATTCCATTCCCAAGCCCTAGGGGAACCTGGTGAGATCACTGAGCAAATGGCACACACTAATTGATCATATATAAGGCTGTGCTCTCCTGCCTCTGACTCCCCTAAGGTACAATATGCTGTCACCGGCCTGTTTTCGTCCCAGGTAGAGCATGTACTTCACGCCAGGCCTGCTGCTCTGCTTTCTTCTTGATGATAGTTTTTCATTATTTACATGGTAAAGCCATAGTTGACGCTTATCTTTCTAGCTAAATCTTTTAGTGTGTAAACATGAATATGTGTGCACAAGTGTATGTCGGCCAGAGCTGAACCACAGATGTTACCACTCAGGTACTGTCCACCTTGCTTTTAAAGCCAGGGTCTCTCACTGGTCTCGGGTTCAAAGAAGACTAAATTGGCCAACCGGGTCCTCAGTGCTCCACCTGTCTTTGCCTCCCCGGTGTTTACAAGCGTATACCATGGCACCCAGCATTTCTATACATGGGTTCTTGGAGTCAAACTCAAGTCTTCACACTTACACAACAAACAAAATTTTACTGATCAAGCCAAAAGCTGAAACACACCAGTAAGCTTCTTACATTGCTCTACATGTTCAGTGCCCAATGCCTTTAATGCCAGGCATCTTCCAGAGCTCAGCAGATTACTCTTCATATGGTTATACAGCAAATATGCTGGCCATCTCTCCAGAACCAAACCCAAAAACTCCCTTCTCTACCACTAGACCCAATAGGGGGAAGGGAGGATTTAGAACCCACCAGTCAACAAGATCAAATGTTACTTATCCCAACAAGCTCTCATCTTCAATCTAACCAGCCTTTGATGCCCCGTCAACACAAATAACAAGATGTCAGACCCATACAAGCCAACAATGCTGAGACTCTGATGGAGATCCTAGCAGTTTCCCTAAGCTTCCACACATTAGTCCCTTAGAACTGACCACCACTTTCCCAGCCCCATTCTATCCAGCACCCCTGGAAATCCCTATCAAGTAGATAATAATAAGTAGGACTTGCATGTTACCCCTGCCAAGCTCAACGAAGCTGCTAAAGAGAGCTTCACGTAGATATCGAAGATGTAACAGTGCTTATGTGTCAGGGGAGAAATGTTTGGGGTAAATGGCTGTCCAGAGGCAAGTCTGACTAAGGGCAAGACCACCATTAAGAATAGGTTGTTGCTTAAGCACCCTAAGTTCCAACTATAATTGTTGCAGAGCACCATGACAAACAACTGCCTAGCTATCTATGTAGTGATTTGTCACATATAACCATTCCTTTAGAACTGGGGAGATGGCTCAGCTGGTACTTGTAGGACAAACATGAAGTGCGGGATTTGATATCCAGAATCCATAAAACAAAACAAAACAAAAACAACAACAACAAAGCCAAGCATTGCAGAACATGCCTGTAATCCAATCACAAGGAGAGGCAGAGACAATGAGCCCCGAGACTCATTGGCCAGCCAGCCTAGCCGGCTTGATGTGCCCTAAGCATGTGAGAGGCTGTCTCAAAGAACAAGATGCAAAGCACTTGAGGAATGACACCTGAGGCTGGTCTCTAGCCATCACATATATGCACATACATGTGCTTGTGCACACACTAGGAAAAGTAGCACTTTAGAAACCTCATCAACTGGGACAGCATTTGGCAGGAGCTGGACTGCGAGCACACTGGTACTCTAGAATTCCATGTGCTAATAATGAATCTCAATGATATATTTGTTCGAAATTCTCAAAACTGTAACTTTTAATTTTTAAATTTTTCTATTATTTGGATACTTAATTCTTAAAACCGTGTATTTAATTCTTAAACTCTTGCAAGTTATTACAGAAATAACAGCATTACACAAAGGACAGATGAATGGGTAAAAAAAATTGAATTACAAAGACAATAAGAGGTTTGAATAAAGCAAGAGACTTAGTTTGATGCTTAGTCGGGGGAAATAACATGCAAATGATACCAGGGAAATTGGAGTCCCCTACGGAAGTTCTTAGTCTCGTTAATAAAGAAGAGTTAAGAGCACATTCAAACGGAAGCTCAAGGGCAATTTTATTCAAGTTTAAAAGAAAAACCCCCAGGTCAGGCAAGCTGTAAATCTCAGCAGCTACCTAGAGGAGAAAAATGAAAGAGAAAAGGGAGTGGAGGGGTAGGGGAAGCCATGCTACTTGAGCTAAGCTACATGAAGATGGGACACGTGGCAGCTGCAGCCACATGGTGGGGAGGGGACTTCAGAGACAGAGAAAGAAACCCAAAGGGTTTAGGGAAAGCAGCTTAGAACAATGGGAAAGAAGAAAGGGAAAAGGTGAGCTCATGTCTGGACAAATTCTTAGGGAGAAGATGATGCCACGGCCCCACCTAGATGGAGACTCCAGTCTTAACTCTAAAATTGTAGACCGCAATGCAGTCACTTTAAAACCACTTAGGAGGTGGGCTGAAAGCAGGGAATATATCTAAGCCATCTCACCATGAATATATAGAGAGCCAGACCCAAAGCTGCTCAACCAAAGGGATCAGCGTCTGGACTGAAGTTCTAGTCTCCACACGCATGTATAGACTTTAGGCAGGGGTAAAAACTATAACGTGAGAAGGCTGGGAGGATGACTCTGTCAGTATGGTGCTCACATGAGGGCGAGTTCAGATCCCTAGCACCCGCATAAAAGACAAGGCCCAGCAACATGTGCATGCGTTCCTCCTGCTGGGAAAGCAGATCAGAGCATCCCTGAGGCTTGGCCTGTCTAGGTGAATTGGTGTTGGGAACATTGAGGTCAACACTGACACACATGCATGTGTTCACTCCCACCCTACTGAATAAACATATATACATACAAAAGTAAATAAATAAATGGCAAACTTTACTTGTTTTTAAATGATAAACTATGTATATACCATTGGGGCAGAAAAGGGGTAAGGTGGAGATCTGGCTCATGTTCTGTTGCCTGTTGGTTTGCATTTATATTGTCTTTAAATCTCTGTGTGTGTGCACATGTATGTGTGTGTGCATCCAAATGCAGGTACCTGTAGAGGCCAGAAGAGGGTATGGGCTCCCCTGGAGCTGGAGTTCCAGGGAGTTGTGAGCCATCTGGTGTGAGTACTGGGATAAGCCCTAGTCCTCTGCAAGAACAGCAAGTGCACTGAACAGCTGAGCCATCTCTCCAGCTCCTGGTTCTGGTACTTTGCCAAGCATATGCTGACCCCTTGTGAACTGCCAGGACTCTGTCTTTAGCACCCAGGTCTACTCCTGGTAGGTCACAGAGGGCTTGGCTCCCAAGGCAACATAGGTGTTGCAGCTGCCTCACTCTCCTAACTTAAGACAAATGGATTTCATCACTCAGCCTCCAAGAATGAGCTTGCTTACAGCCCAACAGGAGACCTAAATGAGAGCTCCCCAGTGCAATTTTATCTTTTGGTTTTAAGAACAATTTTTGCAATCCCTTTATAGAACCAGCATGAGACTAAAGATGCACACAGTCTCAGGAATGGAAAAGCAGGGTGACTGCAGCTCCATGGCGCCCAGTCTTCCTGTGGAAGGATTACTTTTGGGTCAGGCCCACACCAGCCCAAGTGCCTCTCCTCCTGCTCCCAACCAAATAAGCATATCAGGCCTGTGCTGGAAAACAGGCCAGCACTTCTCAAACATCGCAGTTTCTACCCTGGCACCTTCCTGCCAGTTTGTCAAGCAAATTAGTTTGTCAGGCAGATTAAAAGTAGTGGCTAAAAATGCAACCTTGGGTTGATGTATTCCTGGAAGACTGAGCAATCCCATCCCCTCCTCCTGCACTGATATTAAGGGAAAACCACCTTCTCTAGACCCACAGTGCCCAGGAGAGCTTATGGAACACATCTGACTACTAAAATTATACAATGAATCCACCAAACAGTCAATAAGTAAAGCAGTTAGCATCTTTGTATATGGAGATATTTACATTTGTGTGTGTGTGTGTGTGTGTGTGTGTGTGTGTGTGTACACATGCACATGTGAGGACAGAGGTCAGCCTCAGGTGTCATTCCTCAAGAGCCATACATACCTCGGCTTGTGAGACAGCTTCTCTCATTGGCCTAGAATACCAAGTAGGCTAGGCTGGCTGGTTAGTGACCAAGGGATCTTCCACCCATCTCCGCCTCCACAGTGATGGTACAAGGACATTCCACCATAGCTGAATTTTTAATGGGTTCTGGAACACAAACTCAAGTTCTCATGCTTGCATGGCAAATACTTCACCATCTGAGCTCTAGCCCCACCCACTTACATCGAAATCTTTCAATCAAAGCATTGAATGTATTAGATAAATGTATAAGAGACAATGAGAACAATTAGCTCCTCACCAAGAGAAAGTGGAGTATGTGAGCATTCTTTATTAAATATGTAGGGGTGTGTGTGTGTGTGTGTGTGTGTGTGTGTGTGTGTGTGTGTGTGTGTTCCTAAGAATCATGAAGACTTCTAAATGCCTATTCTTACACACAGGCTTGCCTCTATGACTCAGATAACTATGAGATCATCTTGACATCTATGTAAATGTGAGTGAGACTGATTACTCCACCTCTTGGCAGTTAAAGACCTTCACTGAGAGGCTGCAGAGCTCTGAAAAGTTCTACTGAGGCAGCCCCACAGCTTCTGGGCTCTCTTCCACTTCCACTATCTCTATTCTGTGCCATGGCAGCCTATCCAGGGTTCTCTCCCACATGTACACTTGGCACAGTCAGTATACACTATTAAGACTTTCATACTGAACATCAGCAGGTGTCATAAGATTCACCAAATACAAAAAGAAAAGAGTGTCAATCAGGCCAAACCCAACAAACTTTAATGAACCCTGATTTGTGTCCCAGGCACTCCCATGTCCTCTTAGTGGCCCTATGCTACTTGGACTTTTCATTGATATGACAAAAAAGCCTGGTCCACAGTTCCAAGGAGTTTAGTTCATGGCATCATTGATTTTAGACCCATATCTGAGCAGCCAAGATGGTTCAACCAGAAAGCAAGAGTAAGGCCTGCTAGCAGAGGAAGGGCCATTCATCTCAGGTTGGGGAGGGGGGAGGGGGTGGCGGGAGTGGAGACTTAAGGAAGAAGCCAGGAGTTTGCCATCTTCATTATTTGTCTGTGGCCCTTCTCCCTGTCTGTCATCTGTCTGTCTGTCTAGCTCATACTCCCTCACTAGAGCTTGCTAATTGGCTAGACTGATTGTCCAACAAGCCCCAGAGATCTTACTGCCTTGGCCTCCCTGACACTGAGGTTGCAGGTACCCACTAGGCATCATTACCTGGACACTGAGGATTTGAACTCAGGGCCTCACACTTGCATGATGAGCACTTTGTCAACTGAACCATCTCCCTAGCCTCAGTTCCCCCACTTTACCTCCTACTCTGTCCTGTACATTTTTCCTCCTGTTACCAAACTTGACGTCACAGTCTGTTGCCCAAAAAGTGAAGCTCAGTCACCCATCCTTAAGAAGCCAATTAAAACAACCCTATTACTAGTCAAAAACACAAAAAGGAAGTATATTCCACATGGCCACTTTGGGAAGAGGGTCAAAGAGATTTAGTAACCATCTCAAAGGATCCTGAATTGAGATTACACTTTAATGATGGAAGCAAGGATATGCACATCCCACTCACCATTCACCCATCAGTTGTCTGTCGGGGTTTCTGTCCACCCTTCAAGGTGGTCTGAAAGTTGTAAATCTCTTTTCCTAGAGACAAGTTTCCTCTGGCCTTTCCTTCTTCAAACATGAGACTCCTGGGGAACGTCCAGTTTCTTGGGGTCCATTGGTTCCATAGTCTAATGCTCAGAATAAGAGGCCTGCATGTCTTTTAGAGTACCTTCTCTTCTGCCAGGATGGTTTCAGGTCCCTTTTTCTCTCCTCTCAAGCGACATAAAAGCAGCCCCTGCTTGTCTCATTCAAAGAGGCTCAAGATCTCGTTTTCTGATTCTATCATCCAGGTCCTAAGGTCTCACCTTCTCCCTCAATAGTTTAAGATCTCTTCCCACAGACAGCTCCTCCTCGAGATGGAGGTTGAAGTAACTGCTGACTCTGCCCTGAGACCTGCACAGTAGGATCCAGAGGCTCGGGCAGGCACACTCCATCACCACTCCTCCATTTCCACAGTGCCCTCAACAGAGAAAACTCAAAGTTCAGGCTTTACATTTCCAACCTCGCCTTTGAGTGTGTGTCCAAATAGTCAAACACAATCCTTTAGTACCCTAGCCCCTCCCTGGTCCAGAACCCACTGAACTCGACTCATACCTATTATGTATGCAAACTCCCACCACCCGTATTGTGCTGTCACTAGCCTGACAACCAGAATTTGATTCCTACAACTTATATAAAGGTAGTGGTGTGCCCAGATCATGAGACCACAAAAAAAAAAAAAAAACCACCAGGACTCAATACTGATGCAATATACATGAGGACCTTTAATCAACTCGGAGCCAGCCTCTGACCAGACACCATCACAGTGATATCCAGAAAGAGCCTCAATCTCTGGACTGAGGGTAAATTTGTAGGTTCCTATCCCTCCCAGTGCCCCAAAGCAGGGGACTTCCAACCCGGCAAGCATCCATTGGTTGAGTGACATAAAGAGGTTTAATGTCTAAAGTGACAAGCCACAGAAAAGGGCTCCAAGGCCACCCATGGCTTAGCTTTCTTTGTTCACTACTTGTCCAGAGAAGTGTCTGGTCTCTTATTAACCCAATCTCTGGTGGGCAGGCAGGAATGTGGCCATAAAACTGGGTCTCTTATCAACTCTACCTTTGGTGGGACCCTTCAGGTCAGTCACTAGACAACGCTATCTCTAATGGGGCTGCTCTTTGCCACTGGCCAGATTATCTCCTGTAGGCCTATTTCTTAACCTTTGCCCCAGTAACCCTGAAAATTCAATTTTAGTTCTTCTGGTATCTCAGTAGAAAGAGAGAACCAACTCCACAAAGTTTTCCTCTGACCTCCACATGCATTCCATAGTACATGTGCCCCCAGTGTGTATGTGTGTATATATATACTTATTTTTTTTTCAAGTCAAACAACTACAGACGAGGAAGAAACTTCTACAGGAGCTAAGGTGACTTCCATAGGCTAAAGGAATCTGAATTACAGCCTGCCAATCAGACAATTAACAGTGGCCTGTGAGACCCAGATAGTTGGGCCACCAACAAGGGACACTTCCAGGAGCTGGGTGTGCCTTCCAGGCACTTTATTTCTGTCAAGATGTTTTACTGCCATCTGCTGGAAATTTATGGTAATGAGTACCCTGCCTTCCAAGGGAAAGGCAGCTGCTCGGCACTTCACTATGTTGCAGATACACTTCCTGTTTCCATGACCTCCCAAAACAGCACCACCTTTGCAGGATTCAAGTCCTGAGCTATGGGGGATGTTCATATTCAAATCATCATAGGATGATCATAACAACGCCCACTTCACGTAATGAGGAAAACAGTGCTGTCAGGCTTCCACAGACTTCCACATCCCAATCATAAGCTGCAAAGAGAAAGAGAACCTTTATTTCAGTTTGAAATTTTTAGCTGTATACCTATTGTTGTCAATCTAAATCGTGCCTGTCCTCCAAGATCCCTCAGAGCCCATCCCTGAAGGCCTCTCACACCCTCTGGCCTCTCCTCTTTCTAAATGACTGTGTCCTGCTTGCTTCTCTACTCTGTGGTTTCCTTCCTTCAGCCTCCAGTTAGTTACTCTGTGTGTGTCCGTCTCTCTAGGTCCCTTCCACGCTCCTCCAGGCACATACATACTACTCCTTTCCTTAGCTTGTGGCAGGTCAGCTCAGTCTCATTTACAGTTACCCACCAACCCAAACTGGGCAGATCTATACAGTCCTCTCAACTACTATTTGAGGCACAAGGGGGAAAAAAATCAACCACAGTGCCTCTCTCTCCAGATATGGAGGGGGTCAAGCTTGTGTCCCAAGAAGCTGAGTTCAACCACACAGCCTCAATAACCCAAGCAAAACAGCCAAGATAATCATTAAAAACAGAAAGGGAGCTGGAGAGATGGCTCAGAGGTTAAGAACACTGGCTGCTCTTCCAGAGGTCCTTAGTTCAATTCCCAGCAAGCACATGGTGGCTCACAACCATCTATAATGTGATCTGATGCCCTCTTCTGGCCTGCAAGTGTACATGCAGCCAGAACACTGTATACATAATAAATAAATATTTTTTTTAAAGCAGAAAGGGGAGATTTATTCATTGTGGCCACATTGAAAAGGGGGACAACAAGATCCAGTTGACACCCACAAAACACACAGGTCAAACTTCAGGGTCCTAAAATGAACTTAAAATTTAAACAGGAGGCCAGAGAGATGTATCTCTATGCAGTGCTAGTCCACTGCAGCCTCGCCTGTCATCTCAGGCCAGAAAGTCTAGGCTGGGCCCATCAATTATTCCTCACATATCTCCTGAGTGATTCAAATGTACTGAAAGATTTCAGAAGCCCTGAAGCAAGGAAGACAAACAATAACCTTGTGATGGCTTCATCTGGGTCTGTCTTTGATGTTTATAATTGAAGTTTTACACTATTTGGCCTGGAGAAATGGCTCCCTGGGTAAAGTGTTTCCTGGACAAGCCTGAGAACTTAATTTCTGGCCCCAGAACCTGCAGGAGAGCTGAGTGTGGTGACATACACCCACAACTCCATCCTGGGAGCCAGAAGCAATTGCATCCTGGGGAAATGCTGGTCAGCCAGTCTAGCCAAAATGGCAAGACCCAGGTTCAGTGAGAAACTCTGTCTCAAAGAAAAAAATGGAAAAACGATGAAGGCATCCAATGTCAACCTCTGCCCTCTGTATGCACATGCATACACTACACACAAGGTAGAAGAGTAGGAGAGTTTTAAGAAGCTTTGTGTAACTTTATCCAGGGACATACACCCCCAGGACTGCAGGAAAGACCTATTCATAAAGCTTTAATGGCTGTGCCTTGCCCTATGCGCCACCAAAGATATAAAGATGAGTGACACACAGTGGCTGGCCCAAGGGAACGTGTAGTCACTAGAGACAAACATTATCAGAGACTTGGAGCAGAGGACTTGGTCCCAAGTGAGAATTGTCACCAGTGAAAGCAACTACCTGGGAAACCCAAGGAAGGGCTCATGAGGGGATATAAAAATATGCTTTTTGTCAGCATATATATATATATATATATATATATGTATATATATATATACATATATATATATATATATACACACACACATATGTATTGAGACAGACACAGACATGGGGACGGGGAAGGATCTCTTACAGCCCGGGCTGGTTTTTACCAAAGGACGACCTTGAACTTCTGATCTTCTTGTCTTACCTAGCAAGTGCTGTGATTACAGGTGTGAGCTGCCATGTTTGTTTTATGTAGTGCTGGGGGTGGAGCCCAGGACTTCACATGCCATACATTATACTAACTGATACATTCCCAGCCTCTGCCTTTTCCATTTAGGTCTGAATTTGGGAGTTACATTTGTAGTCAGTGAGTCTGGAATCTGATTTTACTATTTTCATTTGAAGCAGCAAATGTCCCAACACTAATAATGGCATGGCCTTTCTTTGTATTATTGATTTGCAAAGCCACCTTTATCAAATGTCACCTGGATGCTTCTGAGGGAAAGCAGGTCCTGGTGAGTGAGACGGGCTGCCCAAGCCCTAGGCTGTGCCTATCATCCCAGTTGGCCCATGGGGAGGGGCAAGTGCTCTCTGCTGGTCTGGTCTGGTCTGGCCTGGTGTCTTTTCTTTCTTAATCTTTTTTCTGTGTGAACACACACATCCATGGTAGGGTACAAGAGTGTGAGGGTGTGTACCTCATGTACGCATGCTCACCTATGCAGAGGTGTTTGGAGGCTGAGACTGACCTTGGGAGGTTTTCCTCAATAGCTCCTTAGCTAGAGCCTCTCACCAAACCTAGAGCTCACTGTTAGGGCTAAACTATCTGGTTGTCAAATCCCAGGCATCCACCTGTCTCTACCTCCCCAGTGCTGGGATCCCAGGTGTATGCCTCAGATTTTTGGTGGGGTTGTTGGTGATTGGAACTCAGGTCCTCGTGTTTGTGAGGCAAGCACTTTATTCACTTAGCCATCTCTCAGCCACTCTGCTACAAAACATCTTTCTTTCCTTTTTTCCCTCCCTGCTTCCTTCCCTTTGCCCTTCCTGCCCTCCCACCTTCCCTCTTCTTGTCCTTCCAGCCCTCTTTCCTTCCTTTCTTTTCCTCCTTTGTCCCAGGTGGGTATAGACTAGACCCTTGGTGCCTGTTTTTATGCGTGACACAACCATCAAAATGAAGCTATTCTGAAAGAGACTAAACATATATTATAACATATATAATATATATGCCTCTGCTGGGATGACCTATGTTCTGTTTAGAAGAGATGGATAGTTGGGACTATTAAAATCTACAGTGCCTTGCTTGGCTCCTGGTGATTCACGACTGCTAATCCCTGGGGATATATTTTTATTTTCTCGGAAATATTGGATGTGAAGGTGGTATATATTGGAAAAGCCTGATGTGTATTGGCATGGGCCCAGTAAAGACTCTGATTAATCTTAAAAATAAATAGAGAAAAGTGGAAGGTCACGCTCCAGATCAAGAGCTTCAATTATAGCCAGGTGCGCTGAGTTATTTATTTCCAGTTGAGAGACATCTTCCCCGTGTAGGTATTGGGCAATGGATGGAGATTAACAGCACAGGCTCTGCTTGCTCTGTCTTGGGATCCTGCACTCTCTTTGACAAGGACTGCTTACTTATGCATACTGCTGCCCTGCTATTTACACCCAAACCTCCCGTTAACGTGCTGATGATGGACTTAGGGTGGGGATGGGGGGGGGGCAGTGGGGAGGCATAATGGTTAGTATTAAATGCCAACTTGCTACAATCTAGAATTGCCCCGGGGGGGAGAGAGACTTTCAACTGAGAAATTGTCTAAATCAGGTTGGATTGTGGGATGTCTGTGGATGACTGTCTCGATGGTTTTAACTGAGGTTGGAAGGCCCGCCATGAATGTGGCACTGCATTCCCTGGCTTTAGGTTCTGAATAGTAGACACAGTTGTTAAAATGCTGACTGAAAGCAAGATAGGAAGCAGGACTACTAGTATTCCCCTCTGCTTGTGACGGTGGATGTGAGGTGAGAGTAGCTGCTTGAGCTTCTCCCTTAACTTCCCCAAAATGGTGGACTGTGACCAGGAAGTGTAAGCTGAATAAACCCTTTCCTCCCTCAAGGTGACTTGGGTAACGGTGCTTTATCACAGTGACAGAAATGAAGCTAGAACGAGGGGTCACTGGGACTCTGTTCCTCTTTCCATCGTGGCCATATTGAATAAGTCTACACTTTCCATAGTTATGTGTCTGTTTAACTGGTACATTGAGAAGTAGTGGCAAACCTGGCCTGTTAGGCTTACAGGGTCGAGACTGTGGCCCTAACAACTCCAGTACCAAGGTGCCACATGAAGGGACTATCAAAGGATCACAGGGTACACAGCACCTCGGTCCGTTACTTTGTGCCTGTCACATTTCTCAGAGTAGCCAAACAAAAGAGGTCTAACACTGCAACTTACTCAAGGTGAGAGATGGGTGATTGTTCATTCTTCCCATATCTATTTCTTCTTGCATTCTTTAAAATAGTTATGGCAATATTTTGACAAAGTGAGTAGCTCCCCTCATCCAGCTTTATGAGAAACAATGAATAAATTAAAACAGCATATATTCAAGCAGCCTGAGGCGGCAGTTCAGTGTTCGAGCACTTAACTAGCATGCAAATGGCCAAGAACCCCATCCCCAGCAGTAGGTAAAGCACGTAGTCACAGCATATAATGTGACTGTTTGATTTGGTATGCCTTTATTGATGGCTGCAATCAAATTAGCATATCTCTCCCACAGTTCCCATGCGTGCATATGCTTGTGTACATAGAGCACTTAAAATCTGTTCTCTTGAAGTAATTTCAGTAAACAATAGAAAATTATTTTACATAGTCACCATGAAAGGTTGTGTTTTAATCAGCTTTCCTTAAAGTAGTTCAATTAAAAAGCCATTATTGTACTGAGGGCATAGTTCAGTCACTACAGTACTTGCTATGCAAGCTTGGGCTCCAGAACACATACCAAATTGTCAGCCATGCTGGTGCACACTTGCAATCCCAACACCAGGAAGCAGAGATGGGAAGATCCATGGGCCCCCTGGCCAGCCAGTCTAGCCTAACTGGTGAGTTCCAGGTCAATAAGAGGTCCTGCCTTAAAGGAATTGGACAATGTTTCTGAGCCCATGACCTTCATATGCTTGTGAGCGTCCTGTCAGAAAGATTCTATAAACAGATATATTGGGGAAATATTACTTTCAAAATCTCCATTTATAAGGGTTCATGTACACAAGAATGTAGAAAGGACTCAGAGAGGTCTTGCAATGAAGAAACTTGGTTGAATTTGTGGATGATCTAAAGATACGTAAGTACAGAACTTCAGCTTGTCACCCAGGGGTCCTTGGAAACACTCTGGGAAATCATGGGCTACGAGTACTGATATTGTGTTTCTGTAACAAATGTCTGAAACAGTCTAGAATCTAATCCATGCCATCCAAACAAATGGGTAAAACTAAAAGGAACAGAAGCAAGTGCTGTGATTTCAGCTGCAGTGTATTGTTGGGGACATTGAAAGAGACTCACTACATATCACGCTCTGAAAAGCTCAGCACTACAGGTGACTGTTCCCTGTGTGTTCTCCTCAGCCTTCCTCAACAGTCCTCTAAGGTGCCTGGTCCCTATCATGCCCCCATTTCAGATGGTGACATCCCAAGCCTTGTGCCCTATGTGTACCTCCTCTGAGCCATCCCTACATCTAATGTCTCTGGTCCTTACATGTGGCTCAGCTTTCTCCTCGCTCTCTTGTCTGAGCAGACAGCAGTCACCACCATCTGCATCCTGGATGCAAGCCCCAGCCACCCTGCAGACTCCCACATCTGCCCTTCCCGTCCTTCAGCCATGCCATAGCTCTTTTTTCTAGCCTCCAATGACCAAAGCACATTCCAGAGATCCTGTGACCATCAAAACTAAACCCCTGAGGCTGGAGGGGTGACCCAACAGTAAAGAGCAATTGCTGCTCTTTAAGAGGATTTGAGTTTGGTTCCAGGCACCCATGAGGGTCAGTTCACAGCCACAAGTAACTCCAGCTCCAGGAGAGCCAATGCTGTCTTCTGGCCTCTGAAGACAACTGCATTCATGTAAACACCTCCACCCACACACACAGGGATACACTAATTTAAAATTTTTAAAAAAATTTTTAATTGACTGTGAAAGACTTGTGAGGTGGCTTAGTCAGCAAGCATGAGAACCTAAGTGTGAAAGCCATGAACTCATTTTTTTAAAAGGCTCAAAGGCATGCACTGCAAAGATAGAAAAAGGGGGGGCCTTGAGGGTTGCTAGCAGGTTCAGTGAGAGAGCCTGTCTCGAAGAGTTATGTGCACAGCAACTAAAGAAAACAAGAGACACTGGCCCTGGCCTCGACATACATTCACTTGTGCACACACTCACAGGAACATATACATACACCTCAAAAGAAGGAAGAAAAATAACCAATCATCATGAGATTGTGTATTAAAGACATTTAGGGTGCTTTGCAAATGAATAATTTAAAATAGAAGCACTGTCATACCCAACACTAAGGCCTCAAAGCCTTCCTGTCTCCAAAGTTCATTTTGATCCCTTATTTTGTTTCTTAATTTTCTGAGAATGGTTTCACTGTGTCACTCAGAATGGCCTTGAATCTGTGGCCTCCTATCTCTGTCCCCTGAGTCCAGGGACACAGGTGTCCAGCACCATATCTGCTTCCAAAATTAATTTGTATTTCTCTCTGCAGCCTCAAAAGAAAAATCATTAATATTAAGAGAGTAAAAGCCCATGACTTGAATAATATACCTCAGGAAAACACTAACCTCTTATCAAAAGAAATCAAAACACAGCTGCAGTCCTTTTGTGCTCCTCAAAAACTATCAAAATAACTCAACTCTCATCCTATTTTATTTGTATTTCCTTCACCAACTTTGAGGTTTACCCATCTCATTCCCCTCTCTGCCCTCAAATGCATCTCTATTGCTCTGTTAGTAGAGTTTGGTATAGAGGGAAAACGCAGCCTTCAAATATTGAATCTGAGCTTCACAAATAGAGAAGTAATGAAAAAGTCAGACGGAAAACCTTTGTAGTAATAGACACAGACAAACATGAAGCTCGGAAATCAACCAGGATAATGAAGTCCAAATTGTTTATGGAATCAGTTATGCTCTTTGAGCTTCAGGGACATGTGGCTTTTGACCTTACCTCTCCTCTGTGCTGAGGCGAATAGTCTGGTTTTTGTCCTGTTTGAAGTGTGTGTGTGTGTGTGTGTGTGTGTGTGTGTGTGTGTGTGTGTGTGTGTGTATGATTGTGTGAGTGGGTAGGAAGACTTTCCCCATGTATACTAATAGGGTTCTCAAATCATCTCAAAGTCATGGAAGTCTTGGAGAACTCTTCAGTGAGTCTACACATAATGCTACACAATTGTACCAGGTGAGAGCCGGTGAAGTGTTCATCAGGTAAAGGTGCCTAATTGTAAACCTGACAACTTAGGTTCAATGCCCAGGACCCACATGGTGGGAGGAAAGAACAGACGCCCCCAAATTACCCTCTCACTTCCACATGAATCACACACAAATAAATAAATAAATAAGCAAATTAAGAAACTCCTGTTCATCATTCAGTCTTGAGAGGACAGGAAGCTGACATGGGGCCTCTGCCTATCCCTGCTACACTGGGGCTACTGATAGATTATGTGAAGAGGCAGTCATTTTCCTCACTGGGTACCCTCTGGTGAGCCTACCAGGTTCTAGTAAATAGTTCTGAACCCCAACCGCAGTCACACAGAGGATATCTTTAACTCTCTGGTCCACAAAACAAACAAAAACAAAAAGCATTAATTTAGAAAAAGGACTTGTAGGGAGTGTGTTTGACAAGGGTAAAATAAGAGGGAGGCCCAGATGGTAAAAGAGAAATCATAATACATCATATGCATGTATGAAATGATCACAGAACAGGCTTAATTAATTTTTTAAAATCTCAGAAGGGCCCTTGTCTCCAAGCCCTTGACTGCCAGGAGGTTAGGTTTATGAAAAGGTTCTTCAGGGATTTTCAATGTATGATGCATTCATTGGGGGCATAATCCCACTGCAGATCAAAGAGCAGCTGTATAGGTAAAGAACTCAGCACTGAGAGTGGCCAGTTACAAAACACTATTTCATCAATCAACAAAAGCTATTGCATTGCAAAACCAGAACAAGAGTCCTGTCCTCTGTGGATTTGTAGTTTGTAGTGATGGGGGAAAACAAGTAAAATACCTAGGGATGCAAGTATGTTATGACTTTGGACACTGGGGCAAAACATTGTCACCATCTTGTGAACCATTAAGCAGAAGTTTTGGGGTTTGGGATGTATTGCTTTTTTTAATTTTTAATTTCATCATGCTTTAAGTAAATCCACAGTTTTGTGTTGAGTCTCATTTGTGCACAGGGAAGGTAACAATACACTATTCAGAATTCAAGAAGGTACTGCTGCGGACATGGCTTCAGTGAATCAAGTGCTTGCCTCATAAGCCTGATGACAGGAGTCTAGAGATCAGATTCCTCAGAACCCACATAACGCTGAGCAGGCATAGCAGCCAGACTACAATCCTAGCACTCTGAGAATAGAGACCGAGGATCTAGAGGTAAGCTGGCCAGCTTGGCTAGCAAGAATCTGTGAGCTGTGGGTTCACAGAGACCCCGCCTCAGTAAGTAAAATAGAGTGCAATCCATGAAATTATCTGGTATCAATTCAGGACTCCACAAGCATATGTACATGCACATTCCCATACACATGTGACATACGAGCACACATACACATGACACACATAGAAAAAGAGGAAGACTTGATACCCTATGAGCATATACAGGGGGAAGAGGTCCCCCTCAGTCACAGTCATAGGGAAAAGGAATAAGGGGAAAGTGGGAGGGAGGGAGGAATGGTAGGATACAAGGGATGGGATAACAATTGAGATGTAATATGAATAAATTAATAAAATATATTTTTAAAAAGAAAGAAAAGAAAAAGAGGAAGGAAAAACGGTAGGAAGGAAGGATCAAAGACACATCACTGCCCCTCCCAGGTTGCCGTGTAAGCTGAGGGTGAGTTTCTGGACCTGCTACCCTATTTTAACATTATCTTACTGTCTTACCCTTGAACTTCTGACATAATGGGACAATATGCATGCGTGCAAGGAAAACCAGTCTGCTAACCCAGAAGGAAAAGAGTCGATTTCATCTCAGCAACTCAGATCCCTCCGTGCCACTCTGGTGTGCCACTCAGGACAAACAATACTTGCATCCCCCAGCGAGGTCCAGATAGTTGTGATCTGAAACAGGCACTGTGTAGAAGGAGTTCCCAGGGAATCCCCGTACTTCCTTTCTCTTCCACTCTGACAACACTGTGATTCATGGCTCTACTGTTGACGTCTCTGCATCACTGAGCACGTTTTAGGGTCATCGGCACATTTTCAATCTGTTTGCCTTCAGAACATTTGTTCTCCCTGTGCTCTCCATCGATGTCAAGCTCTGCATGAGCATCCCTGATGAGGGGCATGGTTCCATTTGGATGGCACAGTCTCCACAGACCCAGAGGCCAGGCACTGATCACTCCAGCCATCACTCAATCTGTCTACCCACATAGGGCAGCATCCCCCTCCTGGACTCCTCCCTCCTCACAAATCCTCTCTCCTGAGCTGGTAAATGATTCAATGTATAAGGTACTCACAGCACAAGCATGAGGACTAGTTTTCAGAAGCCCTGCACCTATGAAAAGGCTGAATGGGCGTGGCAGCCTACCTGTCATTCAGACCAAATGAAATCCTAGGAACAAGCTGGTTTGCTTGACTAGCTGATCCTCCATTTCTGTGTTCAATTGAGAGATTCTGCTTCAATGAGTAATGTGAAAGACAATCAAGAAACACACCCAGTGTCAACCTCAGGCATCCCTGCATATGTGCACTCACACACATGTGCACCATATACATGCAAGACACACATACACTCTAATGCCAAACGCACATACATACATGTGCACACCACACACATATATACATGAGAAAAATTAAAAACCTTCAGAAATCTATTCCCACACTGGCTAAGAAGCCACAAGCCAAACTATAGTATTCTTCTCCCCAGCTAAAACAGATTCAACCTGGAGCTAATATAGGTCACAAGTTCTGGCCCAAATCCAGCCACTGTCAGGCAAACAGCCAAGCATATGTACTTGCTACCTAGTTTCTGGAGGAAGAAACAGAGCTCAGTGTGTCAGTGGTGGGCAGGAAAATATCATCAAGCAGCAACCACTCAGACTGGGCTGGGGGATCCTTGAAAGTATGCACTTGGAGGTGGCTACAGAAGCCAAGATGGGAGCTGGCTGTCCAAAGTAGGGAGGCCAAAAGAGGTGCCACCAGCCTCCTGCCCATCATAACCAGACCATAGGGTCCCTGAAGGGGTCAAGAATTAATACCTCTGGAAGTCCCCAGAACTCCTGTGGTATAACCCTCTCTCATGTATAGGAATACAGGAGAAATAAAGACTGGCCAGGGCTACCCAGGGTGTCAGTGATGAGTTTAAATTAGACAACCACCTTGGATAGACCACAGTGCCCAGATGTTTGTGAAAACATGAGCACAGATGTTGCATTCTACATGTCCTTACCGCTGAAGTCAGAGTCCTTTAATATGTATGGATTCATCTGCTCTGCTCAAATTCTCAAGTGGAAAGTGTGGGCTTCCCAAAGAAAGAGTCCAGCCTCAAGACTGCCTCACAGAAGCCCTATGTTAAATACATTCCCAGGCCACTGGCACAGTTTGCCATCTCAAACTCAAGACTGAACCAAGCCCTCCTACCTGAAACTGTGGGCTGTCCTGCAGACCTCAAGACTCCGACCTCCATCCCAACACCAATCACCTGAGCCAGATCCTCCAAACAAACGAACAAACATGGAACACATTTTTTAAATTATTCCCATTGTTCTGTCTTGCTGGAGAACTGTATCTTCTCTTGTAAGCCCTAGGCATTCTTCTGGCTTTCTGAAAAAAAGAAAAGAAAAGAAAAATTTAAAAAAAAAAAATATTGCAAAAAAAAAAATTAAATTAAATTTAAAAAAAAAAATATTGCATCAGTAAAGAAAGGCAGGGCTGGAGAGAGGATTGTAGCATCTGTCCTGTAAAATGCTTGCTGAGTGAGCATGAGGACCTCAGTTCAAACCCAGACACAATATTAAAACCAAACAAAAATGGGTGTGGCAGCACACACCTATAAACTCATTACTGAGGAGGTAGAGACAGGCAGATCCCTGTGGCTCATTGGCCAGCTACCCTAGACTACTGATGAGCTCCAAGCCATTTCAAGACTATCTAAAAAGAAAAAATGGAATGGACTGCTCCTGAGGAAAGGCAAACCCAAGGTTGCTCTCTGGTCCTCACACACATATACACATATACACATGTATATGTACCTACCTGCACTGTTGGGAGCACAAGATCTTTGCACCCACAGATCTCCAGGGAAGCCAGAGTGTTAGGCATGCAGGATTGTCCTCTCAATGGAAATGACATATAAACTGTTTTTTCCACGTGGAGAGCTTAGAATTGGAAGTGATTAATAACCTGGTAATCTTCATTATCTATTGTACCAGGCCAGGTTACGCTTCTACAACCAGGACTGCAGATAGATAATATTCCAAATACCTTTACATTATCTGTATAGTCAGGGGCTCCCCCAAGCTCCCACAACCGTGACTGAAGGTGACTAATAGCCCAACCCACCTCTATGCTATCTGTATGAATGAGGTCATGGCAGATCCTTCCCTAGACCCTTAAGGTAATATGGGCAGCCCATCTCAAGAACCCATCTTCTTGGAAGAAACAGCATACATTGTTGAATTAAGTTTCGGTGTAATTATGCCTCCTTGTGCACTGGAGATTGTGTTACGCCAGGAAACTTTTTTTTCCAAATTGAACTGTGTTTACATATGCAAGACATAAACTGACAGGCATCAGTCTCCCAAAGTTTGATCCAGCCTAAGGCAGGCAGAGCTGAGTTTTCATTCTCACTTCTTTGCAGATGCCTGCCTGCCATGACACCTGCAAAGACCCACTCAATGCATATACACAATAACTAATAAACAAATAAGGATAAATAAATATGGTGTGGCTTCCCACCAGCATCCCACATGACCCAGTTCAGCTGCACAGTGACTGTGAGACAGTAAGGAGCCTCTCTGTTGCTTCACTTTGTCATTTGAAGTGGGGAGAGAGATAATTAGGCACCGCTGCTGGGGAGACTTCAAGGGTACAAAACACTTGGTGCAAGACTCAGCATGTCTGTGCTTGGTGACTGGCAAGTACTGGTAAGTCTCTGCTGCTGAATATAATGACTAAAATCACATCAAAATGTTCACCATTCCCACAGTCTGCTTTGAGCACTGAATGGCCACCTTTGTCATCCTGTGATGTGAAAGGGCAAAGATGTGCCTTGTTATCCCATGCTGGATCCTGTGCTTGGGGAGGGGACAGAGTGCCACCAGACTGTCTGCTTGTTGCATGGATTGATACACATCCAGCTCTCTTTCCCTCATTTCTACTTTTCTGCTTTGCTCTTCTGACGTATCTGCTTGTTAGCAGCAAGCCTGGGCTAGTCATCCCTCTCCCAGTGCACCAGCTGCTCATCTTATTGCTCTGACCAAACAGGCAAGGAGGAAAGCTTATCCTACCTCACAGTTTGAGGGAATCATCCCATCACAGCAGCTGGAGCAAGAGGTCAGCTTATCATACTGCAACAAGAGTCAGGAAGCAGAAAAAGAACACGTGTGAATCAGCTATGTGATGGCTCTTCATGGTTGCCAACTTGACTATACCTGGAGTGAACCACAATTCAGAAATGGAGGACACACCTGTGAGACATTTTCTACCTGGTTTGAATTGGGTGAATCCACTCTACTCCAGATCTTTGAGATGGGAGAAACAACATGCCTTTCATCCAGATCTTGTAATGGAAAGACATGCCTTGAATCTGGGCCAAATCTTCTGCTGGCAGCCTATAGAATATCATGGAAGAAGAAATGTTTTGTTCTTTGCCTGCTTGACCCCACCTGGATAGCACATCCATTTCTTCATTGGCACTGGAGCCTACTTCTTCATGATTCCAGCATATACAAAAGATCAGCTGAGACACCCAGCCTTGTGAGACTGAGCAACTTCTAGATTCTTGGTCTTTATGTTCACATCTAGGCATTGTTCAATTAGTTGGAATACAGCCTGTAAGTCAATATATATATTGGAGAGAGAGAGAGAGAGAGATTTCATAAGTTCTGTGACTCTAGAGAACCCTGAATAATACAATCTATAACCCCCAGTGCCATATTCCTTCAAAAAGGCTTCACCTTCTACAGATTCCATACCCTTCCAAAATAGCATCCCCAGCTCAAAACCAAATATTCAAACATTTGGCCTGAATGAATAAGGGTCCCAAACACTGAAATGTCAAAGGGGAGGGCCAGGGATGAGAAATAAAGAAGAAGTGAGTCGCTGACTTATTTACCTAGAACTGTGTCTCTAGAAGCAGTAGGAAGCAAGACAGGTAAAATATCATATTTACAAATTAAGAGATAGATAAGGAGAGAGGGATACGGGATTACAGAAAATAAGTAAATTTAAATGAATATGTATAAAACTGTCAAAAGGAAGTCTGTTATAACAAAATACCTGGGTCTTTATTTAGCTCATAATTTTGAAGGTTAGAAGTATAAGATTCAGTAGGCCCATCTGTGCTGTCGCTTGTGAGGGCCACAATTACCACATGGCAGATGGCATTGTGACAAGAGGATATGCAAAAAAAAAAAAAAAAGACATTTTTTAAAATCCTGAGAACATAAGGTGAGAGACATAGGGGGAAAAGGGTTGCCCTGGCACCGAAACAGTGCCTGTCTCCAGAGCTGTAGTATTTTAAATGAGAAATGTCCCCTATAGACTCATATATTGAACGCTTGGTCTACAGTTGGTAAGACTGCTTATGGGGAAGTTATAAATGTAATGACTTATATGAGAGATGTCCCCCTTAAGGTCGTGTGTTTGAACATCCAATCTGCAGTTAGCGATGCTGTTTGGAAAGGTTGTGAAGCCTTTAGGAGGTAGAGCCTGGCTGGAGGAAGTACATCACTGGGGTCAGGCTGTGAGCTTTATAGCCTGGACCCACTTCCCACTCTTCCGCTCTGGTTCCTGTGTGTGTATGAAATGTGAGCAGCCAACATCCTTTCCTATCACCCTGCTGCAGTGCTTTCCTCGCTTGTCTTCTGGGGCCATAGACCAAAATAAACTCTTCTTTCTTCAAGTGACTATTGTTCATGGTATTTTATGACAACAACAGAAAAGAGACAAGGGAACTTTAAGCCAGTACTAACTCCAAGAGACAGAAGCACCTATTTGTTCTCAAATAAATGGGTTTTTGTGGTGGTGGTGGTGGTGGTGGTCGTGGTGGTGGTCGTTGTTGTTGTTGTTGCTGTTGTTTTGTGATACTTACCATGCTCTCTAAAGCTTGGAGAAGAAAAGACAATTATGTCAGAAGACTAGGAAGCCCCGCAGGCTTTAGAGATGAAGGTTGTTTTTAAAGAAAAAAAGAGAAGATATGAGTTGCAGAAGCACCAGGGAAAGGTAATACAAGCTGATTAAGTTGTCAGATTTCCCTTGAAAAAAGACTAGTTGATCCTCAAATTTTGTGAGAATATATGGATACTGTAGAAGAGTACCACAAAGCATTGTTTTCCACTTATGCAAACTTCCATTGTCTTCCAGTCTTCAGGCTGCACCTGGAAGCAAGGGGTCAGCACCTCTCATCTGAAATAGGGAACACTATCTTAAAAGGGATGAGTGCAGTTCTCGGGAGTCCGCTCAGTCCCCACAAGAGCATGCCTGGCCCCAGAATCTTTTCCACATGCTGTTTTACTTTCTCTTTTGCACATGCTTCCATCATGATAAAAATCCCCCACTCTGTGATGCAGCCACATGTCTCTCAGAGGCAGAACTGAAAAACAAACATATGTATACATGTGTGCAAATAATGCATTCCATTCCAGAGTAATCACAGGAAAAAAAACAGTACAGAGTTTGCCATGCAAGCACGAAGACCTGAGTTCCATTTCCAGAAAATGTGTAACAAACCATGGCAAACTGATCCTCACTTGTAATCCCAGCACCACTGAGGCAGACACAGAAGGACACCTGGGGCTCACTGATCAGTGACCTGTTGCCTGACCAGTTGGATGGTACCTGAGGAATAACAATTAAAGTTTACCTCTGGCCTCCACACACATGCACATGTTTGTGCAGACACATGGGCATGAAAGAGAGAGAGAAAGAAAGAGGGGGAGAGAGAGAGACAGAGACATAGCGAGACAGAGAGAAAGAGAGAGATGCACCTGAACACACACATGTATACCACACACAGAGACAGATGCACCTGGAGAGAGAGAGACAAGGGGGGGGGGAGAGGGCTGAACACACACACACACACACACACACACACACACACACACACACACACACACCAGCCCCTACCCTCTACACTATCAAGATGACAGTGTTGGAAAGAAAACCATTGCTGATATCCCCATGACTACCAGTCTATGGATTAGTTGTTGTTCCTTTGCTGTGATAAAACTCCGACCAAGCCCACTTAGGGAAGAAAGGGTTTGTTTGGGCTCACAATTCCAGAAGGGTAGAGGCTGTCACTACTCTAAAGGCAGTGTGACTTGGAAAATGGAGCCAATAAATGAGGCCACCTAAAATCTCAGGCAATTTCCAACTTTATTCAGAGCATCAGACAAAATATACTCTGCAGGTTAAAAGGAGTCACAAGAGTAAAGTGTCCAGTCACAAAGACAAGCAGCACACGAGAATTGAGCTGCACTTGGGGAAAAAAAAAACATGTTTCTTTAGGTCACATAAACAAATAACAATAGCTGGTTATAATGGATAATCTGAAGTGAGTCATCCTATCTGCCACACGTGGGAAAAGCACAAAAACACATCCCAAGAACAATCTCGTGATTTGAAGAAACAGAGGTTGTAAGACTTGTGTCTTGTTTTCCTGGCATTTTCTCAAAAGCACTCAGAAATCTCTTCACACAGCTTCATTCCTGGACTGTGTCCCAACAAAAGGCCACATGTGTGGGATATCGAACTGTCAAGAGAAAGCATCATGGAGGAGCAGGAAGCTGGCTGGTCACGTTTTCATACACAGGAGGCAGAAAAAGACAGGAAGTGGTGCTGGGATGGAAAACTCCAAAGCCTGTTCCCAGTGATGTGCTTTCCCTGGCAAGGCTCCACCTCCTTCAGGTTCCATGGCCTTCCCAAACATCATCACCAAATGGGGACTGAGTATGCAGCACAGGACCTTCAGGGGGGCATCTCTCATGAAAACTATCACAGTTTCATGCCAACAATTCTCTAATAATAAAGAAAGTATAAAGAAACAAGAACTCTTTATTATTTTCTGTGGGAGCATTTGTGGTCTTATTGAGAAGATGGTTTTAAAATATGAGACAAATTTTAAAGTACATGAGACAGTACTGATACTCTTCAGTCAAGTGCTAATTTTTATTATGCCCCTTAGCTGAGCTAGGAATGACAAAAAGCAGTGTGGCCCACTAGGCTGGGGCAGTCTTAGGGTTTGTAACTAAATGGCAAATATAAGAGGATCCAAAGAAAGAAAAGTAAGGGGGGATGGAGGGAAAAGGAAAGAAGAACCTGCTGAAGTTGAAATGACAAAAGAAAGCGAAGTTCAGAGTAGATCACTTTACCACAAAATTATCTGCCTTTGGCTCCGTGAGCCAGAGTGATTGCTGAGCAAATGTAAAGGCCTGAGTTCAAATGCCCAACACTCAAGTAAAAAGCCAGAGATGTCCGCACATGCCTGTAACCAAAAGACTGGGGCCAGAGACAAGTAGATCCCAGAGTCCCATGCTAGGCAGCCCAGCTGAAGATGTGTTTTTATGTCAGTGAGAGATTCTACCTCACGGGCAGCGCGTGCCAAGCAATAAAGGAAGACACTCAATGCCCCACCCTAGCCTCTACATGTATTCCCACCCACATACTCACACACAAGAAATAACACACACACACGTGCACACACACAGACACAGACACACATAGAGGATGGTGGAAGAGGAAGGAAACTAATAGTACAAGATAAATATTCCCTTTCTGAGTAGCTTCAGGGAGTTATTTTCCCAAAATTTAAGGATGTATCCCTGTCATTTTGATGTTAAAAGATGCTGCTTTGAGGAAGCAGATGGTCTTGGTGTAGCAGAAATAATCACTATAGCAATCATGGATCCATACAGAGCCTTCAGTTAACACCAACTCTGACACGCCCTTTTGTTGCTCTTCCCTGACTGATCACGCCGGAGTTTTCCACTGCAGCTTCTGCCATCAGAATCAGCCTTAAGTTAACATTCTGGTCATTACTCCCCAATAATTCCTTGAACACTCTATCGACATGTCTGTTATTAACCATCTGCTACGTCCTGGCACTTCTGAAGCTCTTTACTGCTGGCACTTACCCAAGTAAATGTGGCCATTTAGACAGCCAGGTTTTCACACTTTTCCAAACACCCCTCCTCACCTCACAGGGCTAACATTTTGTCACTCACTACTAAAGTGTTTAGCACCACCTATTCACTTTTCATGTTTGTAACCTCTCCCGGAAAAAAATGGCTAACTGCTCCAAGGCAAAGGGAAGCAAGACTTTTTTTTTTTTTTTTTTTTTTTTTGAGATGACAGCAGGCTGAAAGTCAGACATTATAAAGAGAGGAAGAATGGTTTGGGGTTCCTCAGAACAGTGGTTCTCAACCTGTGAGTTGTGACCCATTGGGGGTCAAACAAAAAGAAGTCGATGGAAGAGGAGGCAGCAGGGCAGGGATGGGGCAGAACTTTGTCAGTGGACTCTGCTGACTCTGCCTGAGCAACTTTGAAGAAGCCACTTCAAATGCCTTTCTAAGAAGCCCCTCTTCTTCCTGGGACTGAACACACAGCTCAGCCCAGCATGCAAGAAGCCCTAGGTTCCATCTCCAACACTGTGTAAACCATGAACCAAGCTGGCCATGTACACCTGCAAACCACATTGAGGAGGGGAAGACAGGATGATGAGTGGTAATTCACAGTCATCATTGGATACATAGTGAGTAAGGAAAGCCTGAGATGTATAAGTCGTTGTTGGGGGCGGGGGGAGGAGAGAGAGAGAGAGAGAGAGAGAGAGAGAGAGAGAGAGAGAGAGAGAGAGAATGTCCCTCTTTGCCCTTAACACAGTCTATTAGATGTCATCCTGGAGATATAGGAGGCTGAAAAGAGGGGGGCAAAAAGAAAAAGGAAAAGAAAAAAAAAGAGGCAAAAACACCTGGCTAGGTTATTTTTTCTGAAACATTTCAGTGCATTATCTATGACTTAGCTATATCGGCCTTAAGGATCCTAGGTTGCTGACCACCCAGAAAAACACACTTTAGCCATGAGTAAATACATGACCTTCCACATGCAGTGTATTTTGTCTATTCCACTGTCTTCAGTTATTGACAATCCATGTCCATAAAATCAATGCCTCCATCTCGGGAACAAAACAACTTACTGGGCTCATCTTACAGAGTAAATCAAATTATAGGGGCAGTATTTACCTACTTCAGCGAATAAAATGATTAAACATCTTAGGCACACAATTTGCCTACAAAGAATGTAATTTCAGCTAAAGAAGCAGGGTATGATGCACTGGCCAGTGTTTGATATGCTAATGATGCCAATAATCTAATATGAATTTGTTATTAATGTCAGCTAACATTTACTGAGCCTTTATTATTGCTAGCCAGTGTGCTAAGCACTGGCATTAACAGCAGCCCTGTGAGGGAGGCAATTATCTACCTTCATAAACAAGGACCGGGGCCAGAGGAAATCTCCACTGTGTTTATTAAAGTTAATGTTCAAAATTATTGCTTTCTGTAGAGATGTCCCTGGCAGTCGAGAGACTCAAATTCATGTCAGAACAAAGGGCATGTGATGGGCTGGGGCAGGGGCTCGGGAGGTATAGTGCTTACAGTACAAAACGGGAACATGAGCGCCAAAGCCCACATTAAAAAATAAAAAATAATAATAAATAAAAAACTGAGCCTGGCAGCACATGCGCGCAATACCAGCCCTAGGAGGGTAAACACAGAACCCCAAGGCTTGCCAGCTAAACATTCTAACGAAATCAACGTGACCTTGGGGAAATAAGAGACCCTATCTCAGAAAACAAGGTGGACCGCCCCTGAAGGTTGACAGCTGAAACTGTCCTCTGGCCAACACACGTGCATCCTTGCGCACATGAACACACAAAGGTCTTTTGTGTTTTGAAGAGACAGTGGTCAAACACGTGATAACAAAGGACCCGTATTGGAATGAAAGCGTGTCAGTGGAACTTATTTGGGGGACATAATAACCATAGGAGCACCTTTTGGATAAATAACTTAAAAGGCTGTAACAACACATCTCCCATTGTTGAAATGCCTCTGTGGTCAAGGGAAATGGGCCCTCAAGCCATCCACACAGTAACGCAGGAGCCTGGTTTAGTCAAAACCCAGTCATACAACAGAATTACAGGTGTTATGTGGTATTTTTTCACTTTCCTTGACTATTTTTCATCTCTTTCTCAGGTCTTGAAGAAAAACTTGCAAGAGCCCCAACCTATTTGACCTGCCGAGAGGGAGCTGTCTGCAAACCTGGAAGAGACTTGGGATTGCAAGTTGACAAGAAATGCGATGAGCCTGGATGAGGTCCCTGATCACCACACATTACCTGATTGATTCTGAGTTTTAGTTACCTTTTCAAAGAGCAAACCCAGAACGGTGACTCACTGTAATCCCAGAGCTTGGAAGCCTGAGGTCAGAGGATTGCAAAGGAAAAAAAAAAAAAAAACAATGAAACGGAAGTCATAAAAGTATCCAAGTCACTTTGTTGCTTTGTTGACTGTGTAAGCACCTCTGCAGAGATTCAGCTATTCTAAAGAGACATTTGTACTCCGTCTCTGTGGCTATCAGACTATTGCAACAACAGACCCCCAAGAAACTGGAGTTACCCCAGGATTCCCTTGCTGGCAGAAGAAAATGCTGAAGCCTGGTGCCAGGTAAAGAGAGCTTGTTTCATTAAAAAAAAAAATTGACAACCACCACCTGAATATGAAACTGAGACAAATAGGCATTGGTGGGAGACCCACTCCTTGGCCAGGATTATTTGACTTTACATGCCTCTTGCCTTTTATTATCCGTAAACTTCATGCCAGGACCATGAAAATTGTCTTATAGGGGCCACTGGATCTTTTTCTGTTCCCAATGTAAGTATTGTGCAAAAATCCGCCCCCCCACACACCCCTCACACCACCCCTATTATTTTTGTCTCTGACTTACAGAGGATGCATGGCTGATCCTGGCTCATCTAGGCTGCCAGAGTCTAGGCTGTTACTGTAACAACTCTGATAATAGTTATGTGCACAAATGTATGTAAAGCCCTCGGCAGGAACCTGGCACCTACCGAACAGTCAGTGCCCAACACTATTTTTCCTCTTGTAAGTAATCACTCCTTAAGCAAAACAGTTGCTGGGACAAATACCCTTGTGAACACCAGTCACGTGAGAATGTGGCAGAGCCAACTTCCCCTTGACTTTCATGCTGAAAGACTCAAAGAGTAAGACAATCCCCTTAAAAGCCTCACATTGACGGGTGGTGGATCAATTTGCTCAGGTCTGTTCTTAAGACAGAATGGTGGAAAATGGATCCTGTAACGTAAGGAAAAATACAATATTGTATCTCACCCCAGGTGAGGAGACAAGAGGCCTCCACAGAGAGGCTTCTACACAGTCCATCTCAGCTGGCCGAGGGATTTAGCCATCAAGAAATCATAATAGCTCTACTGTTGGTTTTATAACTTTTTTGTTCAATATTAACACATTCACTACAAGAACTAACTTTTTAAGTTACAATAAAAAATATTTTTTAAAAAATCGTTGGATTAGAGAGGTGGCTATGTGGTTAAAAGCACTGGATGCTCTTCCAGAGGACATGAGTTCCACTGCTAGCACCTTCATGATAGCTTACAGCCATCTAAGTCCTAAGATTGGACATTCTCGCTGGTCTCCACAGGCACCAAGCAAGAACATGGTGTGCATACTTACATATATGAGGCAAAACGCTTATGCACATAAAACAAAAATAAATAAATATTTAAAAAAATAAAGCCATTCACAATCCCAAAAATTCAGCTGTTGGCACTTTGATATATTGGCTAGTCATAATTCTATCTTCACAGTTCTTGGTTTTCCTTTAGACAAAAAGAAAAAAAAGAAAATCTCCCAAAGAGTTGAATTATATATTGTGTCCACCTTTTTTTTTTAAGATTTATTTTGCCAGATGTGGTGGCACATGCCTATAATCTCAGCACTAAGAGAGGCAGAGGCAGGTGAATCAATGTGAGTTCAAGGCCAGCCTGGTCTACAAATCGAGTCCAGGAAAGCCAAGGCCACACAAAGAAACCCTGTTTCAAAAAACCAAAACCAAAAAGAAAAGAAAAGAAAGCAAGGAAGGAAGAAGTGTGTGTGTGTGTGTGAGAGAGAGAGAGAGAGAGAGAGAGAGAGAGAGAGAGAGAGAGAGAGAGATAACATGCATGTGAATGTTTACAGGCCAAAAGACAAGCTCAGAGGTTGCTCCTAGGACACCATCCACCTTTGTTTTGGAACAGAGTCCTTAATTGGCCTGGAACTAAATATGTAGGCTCCTCTGGCTGGCCAGCAAGTCCAAGAACCACTTCCCTCCTTCACCTCAGCACTGAGCTCACAGGCCTGCACAACTAAGCCCAGTTCTGTTCCCCTTCCCCCCACCCCACCCCCCACGCCATGCATTCTGGGATGTTGTACTCAGGTCTTCATCCTTTCAAGGCAAACGCCGATTTAGCTAGCACCCCAAGACCATGCCCACACCATGGCTCTTAATTCAACCTTTTTAATATAAAAGTCATCTTGTTATAATGAGCTCACAAATAAAGGTGTCACATATGTAGATTAGCAAAGCCGCTCAAACACTTTGTCCTAAACTCTATACATCTCAATGAACTTCTCTACAGTGGGAATAAACACTCTGAAGCTGTGGGGCTTCACTTTGGAATTTATGCTTTTATTATTAGTTATACTTCCATGCAATTATCCACAACAAATAAAAAAGTGACAGAAGTTAAAACTAGAAAAACAATTAGCTTTATATCATCTTTACAACTCCTGTGTCATTTACCTGCACTCCTGTTCTGCTTTCTAAGTGTTACACTGTCATTCATGCATTCGTTTGTTTCTATGCATGTATACATTGTAAGATGGATCTAAATATGAGGGGAAATGTGATTACTATTCTTTTATTTCTGAGATTTGGTTTCCTCCCTTCATATCATGCATTCTAAGCCCATCTATTTTCCTACAGAGTTTGTGGTTTCATTTTTTTCTTAGAGCTGAATAGCATTCCATTTTACATGTGTACCATATTTTCATTATCCCTTCATCCATGTGTTTTAAATGGAAACATCTTTTTTTCCCTTTAGATCCCTGTTATGCCATTTCTGATAGGTTGTTGTAGATCTGTTTAATAGTCTTGAGGCCCTTTTTCCTAAAAAGCTCACCCTTGAGGGGGAATTATATGTCATCCCCTTTCATGAATAAGAATGATGCTTCTCTTTTTCCTTTATGTAGCAATGAGGTTTTAAGTAAGTGCCTAGTTTTGTGTTAGGTCACATTCAGAGACACCCTTGACTATAGGCTCAGCAGAGCCATGTACACAAGTATAACTGAGGAGAATTAAAAAAAAAAAAATGCTTACCGATTTTATGTGTCAAGCATAGGGAGAGAAAAAGTACATAAACAGATGTGTAACATACTTGTGTTTTTACATTTTCACTGTGATAGAGGACAATTAGAAGAAATAAGACCAAAGGAGTTTCCTATAAAGAGTAATAGTGAATACAAAGTCTAAGCTATGAGACCAGAGAGCTGGCTTGCTGTTCTTGAAGTGGTCAGACCCACAGAAAGCCCAAACATAAGCTCACCGGGTTCCGGGAGTTTCTTCGGGAACCTCCTTGCTGCCTCCCTGATCCCTTAGTCCTCACTGAATTGTACTCTCAGAAGGAAGCAACAAAAAGTAGCCCTTTGTATCAGCAACTGATAGCTCCCTGCAGCAGCAGCCTCCAGCCTGGACCCCTCCCACCTCAACCACAGCACGCACTGGGCCATTCATACCAACTCGTAAGAGAATACTAACCAGGAAAAGAGGGTCTCCATAGGTGCCTCAAGAATGCATATGGCAGCCAAACATTAGGCAAAGGTGAGAGTCTTGTGAGAAAGTGGGGGGAAGGGAAAAAGGACCCAGAGGTGACAGGAGCTCCACAAGACAACCAACAAAGCCAACTAACCAAGGCCCAGAGGGGCTTGCTGAGACCGAAGTGCCAACAAAGGGCCATGCATGGACTGGGCATAGGCCCCCTACAAAGAAGTAGCCAATGGGCAGCTCCATCTTCATGTGGATCCTCTAGTAAAAGAAGCAGGGATTGTCTCTTACATGGATTCTGTTGCTTGCTTTTTTTTTTTAATCACTTCCCTTGGTGTGACTTACCGGGCCACAAGGAAAAAAAACTCACTCAGTCATGATGCTACTTGATTAGTTTTTGCCATGGTGGGGGAGGCGGTGGGGCTTCCATTTTCTGAAGAATGGGGTGGGATTGGGAGGAGAGGAGGGAAGGGGTTACAACTGGGATGTAAAGTGAATAAACAAATATTTTTTTTTTAAACTCATGTGAAATCCCACCTTAGCCATCCCCAAGACTACCAAGGTCCAACACCCTCTTGGCTCCAAGTCAGAAAAAAATGTGAAACACAAATGCAGATGTTGACGCTTGATTCTGCTCCAAATATGAGTAAAGGGAACATCATCTGCTATAAGTAGAAAACAAACAAGGCAGCATTTAGGGCATCTTCTAAAAGTCATTAATGGGGCGAGGATCCAAGATGGCGGCGAGCAGTGTGGACCGCGTTTGGAGGCTCCAGAGAACAATTCAGGGATTTGCACAGATTTCTGAGCCAGGAACACCGAGGTCCGAACATTACGGCAGCAGGAGTGCTCCACGGTTCGGAGGGACCAGGGTGCGGAGGACCTGCGTGCCCCTGCACACGGGAGGAGCGTGGATTTTCTCTGATCGGAGCAGCAGCGGCAGAGGCAGCAGCACCAGTGGCACCAGCAGCGGTGGCTGAGGTTTGCAGCTCATAGCATTCAGGTGGAGGCGATTGGTGTGGTGGCTGGTAGGAGTTGCTGTGGGAGAGGGGACTCGGGGCAGGATTTGGGTCGCGTGGAGCCTTCGGACCCAGACTAGATTCGGAGGACAGTTCGGCCCCAGAGTCCCTGGTACTGGCCCAGCCCAGCAAGCAATTCTGCCTGAGGCACTAACTCAGCTTTGGCCACAGCTCCCCTGCTCTGGCGCAGGCTTAGTTGAGCATGCAGCTCCACACTAGGCACCACCTCAGCTCGGCGGCAGCTCCCCTGCGGTGACACAGTCTGGGTGGAGCACTTGGTTCCAACACTGGTGCTAACTCAGAGCAGCCGCAGCTCTCCTGCTGTGGCACAGGCTGCACAGAGCGCTCGGTTCCACCAGCTCTAAGACTCTGGTTGGACACAGTGTGCAGTTTGAATCCAGAATTCCTGGCTGAGATTGGGGGTCAGTTCGGGCCCTGAGTCAATAACTGACCACAGCACGCACTTTGGGCCAAAAGGCCCTAGCGGAGCTTGGTGCGTAGTCCCAGCCCAAAAATTTTGGCTGGACCCTGTGTGCATTTTGGGCCCAGAATCCCTAGCTGAGCTTGGCAGACGGTTCAGGCCAGGAGAATCTAGCTGAGTTCAGCCCATGGTTCGGGCCCAGTGTTCCTGGCTGGACTTGGCAGGGAACACAGAAGGCTGTGGATACCTTGGCCTGACCCAACACTCATTCAGAGACCCAGAACAATTGCAGGATCCACAGCACAGGGGGGCTGAAGATCACTGGCTGTGAGAGACCAGAACAACAGGGCTAACCTCCTAACATCCACACCAGTGAAGCTTTGAGCTCCCAGCCTAGGGAAATCGTGAGAAAACAAGTGAATCTATCATCAGACACCCTCCATCCAACTCTGGAAGCAACCCAACAAAAAAAAAGACGGCAAGATGTCTAAAGGACAACGGAAAAGCATATGCAAAACACCCCAAAACAACATGGCGTCTCCAGTTTCCAGCTATTCCAAAGAAAACAACCCAGAGAACTCAAATACAACGGAAATACAAGAAAATGACCTCAGATCCTTAGTAATGAGGATGATAATGGAGGAAACAAATAAAATTCGTAACCAAATACAGGAAGACACAGACAAACAGGTGAGAGACATAAAAGTAGCACATAGAGTGGAACTGGAAAAATTGCAGGAAAATGTAAACAACCAGTTCAAGCTCTGAAGACCTATAAAGAGGCAATGGAAGAAACTCAGGAATATACAAAAAATCAGATGAAAGAAATCAAAAAATCAGTTCAAGATCTGAAAATGAAAATGGATTCAATGATAAACACACAGACGGAAGAAAAACGAGAATGTGAGACCTCAGAGAAGAAGGCGAGCAACACAGAGGTGAGCTTTTCTAACAGAATCCAAGAGATGGAAGAATGAATCTCAGGGCTAGAAGATACAATCACAGATATTGAATCAACCATTAAAGAAAATGCCAAATCTGGAAAACTCCTGACACAAAACATCCAAGAAATTAAGGACACCTTGAAAAGAAGAAATCTGAGGATAATAGGCATTGAAGAAAGAGAAGACATCAGACTCCAGGGCCCAGAAACTATTCTCAACAAAATCATAGAAGAAAATCTCCCCAATCTAAAGAAAGAAATGCCTATAAACCTACAAGAGGCCTACAGAACACCAGATAGAATTGACCAGAAGAGAAAAACTGCCTGCCACATAATAATCAAAACACAAAACATGCAGAACAAAGAAAAATATTAAAAGCTGCAAGGGGAAAGGGCCAAATAACATTTCATGGTAAACCTATCAGAATTACACCCGACTTCTCAGCAGAGACCATAAAAGCCAGAAGGGCCTGGACAGAGATCCTGCAAACCCTAAGAGACCACAGATGCCAGGCCAGACTACTTTACCCAGCAAAATTATCAATAACCATTGATGGAGAAAACAAAATATTCCATGACAAAAACAAATTCAAACAGTACCTATCCACAAACCCAGCTTTACAGAAGGTACTAGAAGGAAAACTCCATCCCAAAGGGTCAAGCTACAACCAAAACTACCCAGGAAATAGATAACTATCCCATGGCAAAAACACAACTACACAAACGCTCGACTGGAAACAACATCAAAATTAAGACTCTTAACAGTCACTGGTCATTAATATCTCTCAACATCAATGGCCTCAATTCTCCAATAAAAAGACACAGACTAACTGAGTGGGTACATAAACAACATCCAACATTCTTCTGCATTCAAGAAACACATCTCACCCATAATGATAGGCATTACCTCAGGGTAAAAGGTTGGAAAAAATATTCCAAGCAAATGGTCACAAGAAGCAAGCAGGCATAGCCATTTTAGTATCGAACAAAATAGACTTTCAACCAAAATTAATCAAAAGGGATGAGGAAGGGCACTTCATACTCATCAAAGATAAAGTCAACCAAGATGACATCACAATTCTCCCAATACAAGGGCACCCACATTTGTAAAAGATCTCCTAAAAAAGCTTAAACCACACATCAATCCCCACACAATAATAGTGGGAGACTTCAACACCCCACTCTCACTGAAGGATAAGTCATTGAAACAGAAACTAAGCCGAGAAATAACATCATTAACCAATGCCATGGGTCAAATGGATCTAACAGATATCTATAGAACCTTTCACCCAAACAAGAAAGAATACACCTTCTTCTCTGCACTCCATGGAACCTTCTCCAAAATTGATCACATCGTAGGTCACAAAGCAAGCCTCAATAGATACAAGAGGATTGAAATAATACCTTGTATCCTATCAGATCACCATGCTCTTAGGCTGCAATTCAACAACTACAGAAATAACAAAAACCCTACACGTACGTGGAAACTAAACAACTCTCTGCTAAATGACACCTGGGTCAGGGAAGAAATAAAGAAAGAAATCAAGGAATTTCTGAAATTCAATGAAAATGAAGAAACAACATACCCAAATTTGTGGGATACATTGAAAGCAGTGCTAAGAGGAAAATTCATAGCACTAAGTGCCTTTAAAAAGAAATTGGAAACATCGCACATAAGCATCTTAACAACACAACTGGAAGCCCTAGAAAAAAAAAGAAGCAGAAACACCCAAGAGGAGTAGACGCCTGGAAATAATCAAACTCAGGGCTGAAATTAACAAATTAGAAACTAAGAAAACAGTCCAAAGAATCAACATACCAAAAGCTGATTCTTTGAGAAAATCAACAAGATAGACAGACCGTTAGCCAAACTAACTAAAAGGCAGAGAGACAGTATTGAAATCAACAAAATCAGAAATGAAAAGGGAGACATAACAACAGACACTGAAGAAATTCAAAGAATCATAAGATCCTACTTTCAAGGCATATATGCCACAAAATTTGAAAATCTAAGGGAAATGGACGATTTTCTTGATCAATTTCACTTGCCAAAGTTGAATGAAGAACAGATAAACAAGCTAAATAGTCCCATTTCCCCTACAGAAATAGAAGCAATCATCGATGGTCTCCCAACCAAAAAAAGCCCAGGGCCAGATGGTTTCAGTGCAGAATTCTACCAGACCTTCAAGGGCGAGCTAATACCGATACTCTTCAAGCTACTCCAAAAGATAGAAATGGATGGAAAATTACCAAATTCATTCTATGAGGCCATAGTCTCATTGATACCTAAACCTCACAAAGATTCAACAAAGAAAGAGAATTTCAGACCAATTTCTCTTATGAACATAGATGCAAAAATACTAAATAAAATACTTGCAAAACGAATACAGGAACACATCAAAGATATTATTCATCATGACCAAGTAGGCTTCATTCCAGGCATGCAGGGATGGTTTAATATATGGAAATCCATCAATGTAATCCACCATATAAACAAACTGAAAATAAAAAACCACATGATCATCTCCTTGGATGCAGAGAAAGCATTTGATAAAATTCAACACCCATTCATGTTTAAAGTTTTAGAGAGATCAGGGATACAAGGCACTTTCCTCAACATAATAAAGGCTATATACAGCAAGCCAATAGCCAAAATCAAAGGAAATGGTGAGATACTCAAGGAAATTCCTCTCAAATCGGGAACAAGGCAAGGCTGCCCACTCTCTCCATATCTCTTCAATATAGTACTCGAAGTTCTAGCCAGAGCAATAAGACAACAAAAGGAGATCAAGGGTATCCAAATGGGAAAGGAGGAAGTCAAATTATCCCTATTTGCAGATGATATGATAGTGTACATAAGTGACCCTCAAAATTCCACCAGAGAACTCCTAAAGCTGATAAACACCTTCAGCAAATTGGCTGGATACAAAATTAACTCAAAAAAGTCTGTAGCCTTCCTATAAACAAATGACAAACTTGCAGAGGAAGAAATTAGGAAAACCACACCCTTCACATTACCCACAAGCAATATAAAATATCTAGGAGTTACCCTAACTAAGCAAGTGAAGGACTTATATGAAAAGAATTTCAAAACTCTGAAGAAAGAGATTGAAGATGACCTGAGAAGATGGCATGATCTTCCTTGCTCATGGATTGGGAGAATTAACATAGTAAAAATGGCCATCCTACCAAAAGCAATCTACAGATTCAATGCAATCCCTATCAAAATACCTACACAATTTTTTAAAGACATTGAAAGTTCAATTCTGAACTTCATATGGAAAAACAAAAAACCCAGAATAGCTAAAACAATCTTGTACAATAAAAGGTGCTCCGGAGGAATCTCCATACCTAATCTCAAACTGTACTATAAAGCAATAGTAATTAAAACAGCATGGTACTGGCACAGCAACAGGCTGGTTGATCAGTGGAATCGAATCGAAGACCCAGATATGAATCCACACACATATGGTCACTTGATTTTTGACAAAGAAGCCAAATCCATTCAATGGAAAAAGGATAGCATCTTCAACAAATGGTGCTGGTCTAACTGGAGGTCTATGTGTAAAAAAAATGCAACTGGACCATATTTGTCACCTTGCACAAAACTCAAATCCAAGTGGATTAAAGACCTCAACATAAAACCAGAGACACTAAGCCACTTAGAGGAAAAAGTGGGAAAGAGCCTGGAACATATTGGCACAGGAGACAACTTCCTGAACAGAACACCAACGGCCCAGGCCTTAATGTCAACCATTAATAAATGGGACCTCATGAGGCTGAGAAGCTTCTGTAAGGCAGGAGACACTGTCAAGAGAACAAAGTGACAGCCTACAGACTGGGAAAAAATCTTCACCAACCCTACATCTGACAAAGGTCTAATATCCAAAATACATAAAGAACTCAAGAAATTAAACACCACCAAACCGAATAACCCAATTGAGAAATGGGGCTTGGAATTAAACAGAGAATTCTCAACAGAGGAGTATCAAATGGCTGAGAAACACTTAAAGAAATGCTCAACCTCCTTAGTCATCAGGGAAATGCAAATCAAAACAACTCTGAGATTCCATCTTATACCCATCAGAATGGCTAAGATCAAAAACTCAAGCGACACCACATGCTGGCAAGGATGTGGGGAGAGAGGAACACTCCTTCATTGCTGGTGGGAATGCAAACTACTACAGCCACTTTGGAAATCTATCTGGTGCTATCTCAGAAAAATGGGAATAGGTCTTCCTCAAGACCCAGCTATTCCACTCCTTGGAATATACCCAGAAGATGCTCCAGCACACAACAAGAAAATTTGCTCAACCATGTTCATAGCAGCCTTATTCATAATAGCCAGAACATGGAAACAGCCTAAGTGTCCCTCAGTAGAAGAGTGGATAAAGAAACTGTGGTACATATACACTATGGAATATTACTCAGCTATTAAAAACAAGGAATTCCCGAAATTTGTGGATAAATGGATTGGGCTAGAAATGATTATAATGAGTGAGTTAACGCAGAAGCAGAAAGACTCAAATGGTATATACTCACTTATATCTGCATACTAGCCCAAGGGGCATGTCCCACGAAAGCCTTCACTTACCAGGAAACTGGGACAAAGGGGAAGGCATCCTATTGGGACTCTAAATGAAAGACGCATGGGAGAATAGCAAAATAAAAGGATATAGAGGGTCCTAGAAATCTATAAGTAGAACAATATGATAGGCAGATTTGGGCCCAGGGGTCCCGCTCAAACTAAGGCACCAGCCAAGGACAATACAGGAGGTAAACTTTAAACCCCTTCCCAGATCTAGCCAATGGTCAGAATATTCTCCACAGTTGAGTGGAGAGTGGGATATGACTTTCTCACGTACTCTGGTGCCTCACATTTGACCATGTCCCCTGGAGGGGGAGACCTGGTGGCACTCAGAGGAAGGACAGCAGGTAGCCAAGAAGAGACTTGATACCCTATGAGAATGTATAGGGGGAGGTAATCCCCCTCAGGAATAGTCATAGGGGAGGGGAATAATGGGAAAATGGGGGGTGGGGAGGAATGGGACGATACAAGGGATGGGATAAACATTGAGATGTAACAAGAATAAATTAATAAAAAAAATAAAATTTTTTAAAAAATTAAAAAAAAAATAAAAGTCATTAATGGGTTTTGTCGGGGACTTAGAGTGTATATATATATATATATATAATTAGGGGATTCCTTGGTCTCCTAAGTCATTACATCATCACACACAGCTAGATTACTAAATCGAGTACTACCAGGTAGGACTACCTCTGTGGCGGTTAGTCCCCACTTGGTGGCGCTATTGTGGGAGATGTAAGATGTGCAGCCTTGCAGGAGGAAGTATGTCACTCGTCACTCGGGGTGGGCTTTCAGAATATAAAGCGTCAGGCTACTTTCAATTCTCTCTCTGCTTGATGCTCACAGTTAAGGTGTGGCCCTCTCAAAGGATAGCGGACTACCAAGAAGAGACTTGATACCCTAGCGCCATATTTAGGAGGAGGAGGTCCCCCTCAGTCACAGTCATAGGGAAGGGGGATTGGGGTGAAAGTGGGAGGGAGGGAGGAATGGGAGGATGCATGGGATGGGATAGAAAATGAGAAGTAATATGAATTATTTTATTTTTCAATAAAAATGTGTTTAAAATAAAAAAATAAAAGAAAACAAAACAAAACAAAAAATTTTTAAAAAATTTTAAAAAAAAAGATGTGGCCCTCTCAGCATCCTGTTCTCAGCCACAGTGCCTGCTGTTCACTGTTATCTTTCACCGCCATTGTGGACTTTTATTCCTCTCAGAGTGTAAGCCCAAATAAACTTTATAAACTCTATAAGCTGCTTTTGAACACAGTTTCTATCATTTACTTTTCTAAGTAATTAATACAGACTCCTACTAGGAAACATGCTAATATCAAAGAATAACGCAGCAAAGGAAAACCATTCATGGGAGCTAAGAAGATGGGAGCTAAGCTCATTCGGTGACATGCTTGTCATCTAAGCACAATGGCATGACATGAGTTCATTTCCTAAGACCCACATACTAAAAGTCAGATGTGGTGACACACCCTGGAAATCCCAACGCTAGGAAGATGGAATTTGGTGGATCCTTGGGTCTTGCTGACCAAACAGTATAGCCTGCCTACCTGGAAAGATTCAGGGTAGTGAAAGACCCTGTCTCAAGGAACCCAAGGTGGACAGTACCTAAGGAGTGCCTTCCAAGGTTAACCTCTGACCACAACACGCAGACACACACACATATATCCACCTATAGACACAAGTGTACGTGCAAATACATGCACACACAAACACAAAGAGAAAAAAAAAGAGAACGAGGTTGTCTTAGTTACTTTTCTCTTGCTGTGATAAAACACCATGGCCAAGGCAGTTTATGAAAGGAAGAGTTTATTTGGGGGCTTACAGTTCTAGAGGAATAAGAATCCATTACCTTCAGTGGGGCAAAGGGCAGAACATGACAGCTGGAGCAGCAGCTGAGAGCCAGCGTCTCAAATCACAAATTGAAAGCAGAGAGGGTGAAATGGAAATGCTATGTGGCTTTTGAACCCTCAAAGCCCACTCCCAGTGGATATTTCTTCTGCTAATGCTACACCCCGTAAGTCTACCCAAACAGCACCAGCAGCCAGAGACTGAGTTCCCAAACGTCTGAGATTGTGGGGGCAAGTCTGTTCAAACTGCAACACAGGTGTGGACCATTTAATCAACAGATGTTTGTTGATTTTGTGTCAAACACGTTTTTAAAGCCTTCACTATCTGTGGCTCTTTACTTTTTCTGGCTTATTGCACGGGTTTTTTTGGACACAAACTCTGGTCCTTATGCTTGCATTGCAAGTGCTTTTAGCTGATGAGCCATCGTTCTAGACCTCGCTATTTTTACTTGCTTATGCAGTTTCTGGGATGCAGTGATGGAAGGCCAAAAGACAAAGAGAAACCTTTGCATGGAGAAAGTAGAGCATTCAGATGACAGGGTACCACACAGCAGTTATTGCTCCTAGCAGGGCATAGAGTTGTCCTTTCATTGTCTTTTAAACCTCCTCCTCCTCCTTGTTGTCTGTGGGAAATTAGAAGATCATTATTATTGGCAAGACACCTGCTCAACATAAAGAGCCTGAGGTTTGCAGCAATCAGCAATGAGAGGAGCCTTGTAATTGGCTCATAAGAATGGCAAGGTGTAGAAAGCAGTTAAGGCTTTTTCAATTCACATGTGCCATTAGTGGGAACTCATTAAAGATATAAGCAAAGTAAAGTGTAAATAAAGACTCCCATTCTCTGTAATTACAACTGCATATTTACTCCCTGCTTCCAGGTTTCAGCTGAAAATCTTCCTGTGCTCAGGCCCTTTGGCCCATATCTGTGTCCTTATTTATGGGACTTCTCAGAGTATCGTGTGTCCATAAACCTGAAGACAGATTGGTGCTGTGTCTTGTCCATAAGCCTGAAGACAGGTTGATGAAGTCTCATGGACAGATCACAGTGATTGACACTCTCTAAACACCAGTGGGTCTCAGCCATGGTACTCAGAACATGCTTGCATGGTGTTGGAGCATTAAGCCCCCATTCCTGCAACTTCTTAGATGTATAGTTCCTGCTGAGTGGTATAGGTCTAGGATCCTTGTAGATTATTTTCCTGTGATGCCAACACCGAGGGAGGAATGCAAAAGACCATCAGGGCTTAAAGATCAAGCCAATACCCTGCATCAAAGGAATGAGGTGGACACTTACACCCTTCTCACCTGCGCGTGCAGGAACGCACGCACTAGCATACACACATTCAGACACCCACACCAAAAAGAACAGAAAATAAAATGATGCTCTACATTTTTTGCACTAACTTTTCCTGGGAATAACAAGCAATAGAAAGCCTCTTTTCATGTGAATAAGGCACCAAATGAGAGAACAAACTCTGATTTCACATGGAAAACCCATGAGTTTACTAGGCTTGCTAATACAGAACCAGAGTGAGAGGTTACTTATAGGACCCGAAAACAGCTGCATCACCACAAAGTCTTACCTCATCATAGATGAGCTCATGGAAGCTGCATCGTGGTGTCTCATTTACAATTAACCTTCCACTTCCTACACATGCTACCATCTCTCAAGATCACTTGAAGCTGAGTGTTGTTTTTAACAAAATCTCAATCATTCAATTTTACCAATAAAAATTCGAGAGCCAGATGCTGGGGTGAAAACCTGCTAGCTCAGAGAGGCAGAGAAAACACAGAGCTGACCTTCCTCCTCAGCCATCATGCCAAAAGAAGGAAGCTCTTCTTCTTCGCCACACTGTTGGGGATGGGGGAAGGGAGGGACTCAAACTGAGTGTTCCTCCCTTCTGCTTACTGTGCATCTCTGTGTCCATCTTCCTAACTTCCTCTTACTTTCTTTGGTTTTTTTCCTATGTTGACTCCCTGTCAACCAGATGCTTGCTCTGCCTCTTGACCTATGGTTGACTTTATTTAATCCTGTTCACAAGCAGAAATCTCTTAGATTAAAAAACGTGTGCTAGGAGGATCCAAGATGGAGGAGCTGAACACACACCTTGTTTGACCAGCAGCATAACAGCAATGGTACAGCCACCTAAAGACTGAACTGAGAACTACAAAACACCAGTGCTGCTGATCCTCAGGTAAGAGGGGTGCAAACTCTGCAAAGCAGGGGTTGGGAGGGGGTTCCTTTTTTGGCAGATTATATCTCTCTTAGGGCAAAGTGTTCTGTGGCAGCAAAAATGTATAATCTTTCCATTGAAATTTTTAAAAATTCTTTTGAAGTTTTGAAACTATATATACCTTAGTATATGTGGATAAATAGACCTACATTCCCCTTTATTTATATATATATAAGTTCAAGGCTTAAGTGTATTTTTTTTTTAGATCACAAAGGACCTTCACTTTGAATTTCAACCTGCCTTTTGCAAGCAGCTTTTAAATTTAAATCACTGTAATTCTTATGTGCCTGCATCTGCCTCCCAAGTGTTGGGATTAAAGGTATATGCTGCTCAAGTGCTAAGATTAAAAGTGTGAACCATCACCTGGGTATGGATTCCTTATCATAGTGATTCTCATAAGGTTGTCCTGGTTTAATTTGGTTCTCTGTTTCTCCTTAATTTTTAGAGTTAGGAGTAAATGTTCAAGTTTTTTTTTTAATGTGTAATATATCATTCTTGCTGATGCATTCTACACTTGTTCCCTGGCAAGTTTTAATATTCTAGTCTTAATTAAACATGATGCTAATTTGTCCACTGTTTCATTATTTTTAGACGTGTTGTCTGTCTTACCTGTATAAGCTACATAAATTTGATGTCCTTGCTAAATTTTGCTAGGTTTTGCCATTTCCACTCATGCATTCTGACCAGATATCTTTGCTATTTATCTGCCAGTTACTGTTTAGTTTTGTTTTTTTCTGATGACCATATAGCTTTACCATTGCGCACAGACCATGAATTGGAGAAGATAGAGATTTTCCTTTTTGTTTGTTTGTTTGTTTTAGTTGTTTGTCTTATGGCTAATAGTCTATGCTGACTTTGTGGTTTCTTCCTCAGTATTGGCCATTCCGTTCCCTAGTCCATTCGTTTTGGTTCTATCAGTGGTTGATGAACCATCAGCAAACTATGCATTAGCCAGATGTTGTGATCATTCCATTGGTCCCCACGGTTCAATAAGTACCTCTGTGATGGGGGTGGTGGTGAGAGGTTTAGGTATGGGCAATATAGGCATCTGAGCTATTTAATCAGTGCAGGAAAGGACAAACCCCTTTGCTACCACATCCTGGTCATGAAGGAATTCAGATAGGTACCAGATTCATTGTAATACCTTTCCTTCCATAGCTAAGCCTGCAAAGGACTCTGCCTTTGAGAAGATCCAAACATCATTGTAAGGGGTGCCCTTATGACCATAGCGTGGTTAGCAATGACTGAGTATATGGTTCTCTATGACTCGTAAAATGTCTAGATTTGTTTCTCAAAAAGAGAGTATTTATTCTCCATATATGGAAAATGGTTGCAATAGAAACCAACAAGCAAATGTTGGTGGACTCCTTTTTGCTTTTTGAAGAGTCCCCGGTAGCCAATTCACCAATAAATATGATATCCATGATTAGGCTATCAACTGGTTCAAGATCGGTCAGGGTTGCATGCACAGAGATGAGATTACCGGCAGCCACAAAAGATGCTATTTGTTTCTGTTCCCATTGGAAATTGGCTGCCTTTCTAGTAACCTTGTTGAGAGTCATTATAATAATCTGTAAATGTGCTATGTGATTTCCATAGTGTACAAACATACCAATTAGGAGCTAATAAAGGTGAAATTACAGAATCAGCCTTTTCAGAACTTAAAGCAGTTCCCCCATTAAAATCCTCAATATGTATCTATGGGGTGGTGCACATGTATACATTTGCCAAATTTCATTTCTTTGGGTCCCTTTTGGGTTACTTCCTGGAGGTAATGGAGTTTGTTTATACAAAGAATAAGTAGGGACATTTCCTTGGCTTGTTGCTAAGTGATTAAAAAAATCTTTCTTCACACCTCTGCTGTTAACATGGTGTTTCTTATGAAATGCTGAGACTTCTAGTACATTTTCTATTAATAGATTATCAATTTCATCATTAACTTGTGCTAGAGAGAGAACCTGGTAGACCCATATGGGATTTGATATGTGTTATATACAATGAAGGATTTTTATTTCTGATTACTTGTTGTAGTTGAATAAACAGTGAAGTTAATTCTGAATCATGCTGAATTAAGTTTAACAGTCTCTATATGTAAAACAACTCTTTCTGCCTATTGAGAGTCAGTAACTATATTAAGAGATTAAGGAAAATCTAATAATACCATAAGGATGGCATACAGCTCTGATTTTTTTAACTGAACCATAAGAGCTTTGAGCTACTTTATTTTTTTTTTTTTCTGACATATAACCTGCCCTTCTTGATTTATTTGCATCAGTATAGAATATAGGGGCTCCAGAAATTTGAGTGCCTTTTACTGTATTAGGGAGAATCCTATTAGTTATTTTTATAAACTGAAGTCTCTGGCTTTTGGGATATTTGTTTTAAATCTCTCTCAAAAAATCACTGCAAGATCTTTGCTAATGTTCCTTTTCTGCCCATAATGAGGCAATTTCAGTATTAGTAAAGGGCACCACAATTTCTGCTGGGTTTACTCCTCCTAAGTGACAAAATCCTATTTCCTTTCTAAATCAACTCAGAAACTGTTTCTACACAGGCCTTTATTTTTTCTAAACTTTGTGTGCTAAATATCCATTCTAAGATATTATCTTCTCTCTGCATAAGAATTCCTGTAGGAGGATTCCAAAATGGTGGCAAGCAGTGAAAACCTCATCTAGAAGCCAGAGTAACTGAGTCAGGGAATTGGACTGATTTCTTAGCCAGGAACTCCAAGCTCTCCCCTCACTACAGTGGGACAACTCCACGTTTCAGAAGAAACAAACTTTGGAAAACTTGTGCTTCTCCAAATACACTAAAGAACACGAACCCCGCCTGAGGAACAGAGTACCCTCGGAGGCGGCAGCAGCTGAGGTGCCAGCTACAGTGGACAGCTGGGAACAGCAGTGAGCAACTGGCAGGGGTGATCAGCAGGTGACCAGCAGGGACTGTGGGGGCTATGAACAGGGATGAGTGGCAGAGACCCACACGGTGACACAGCTGCAGGCTGCAAACAGCAGGGAGACACTGACAGCAAGCAGTGGCTACTGGCTGGATGGCTCAGCACAGCCAAACAGGTGAGAGAACTAATGGGCCACTTCCCAAAACACAGACTTGGGGGCTCCTCCATCTACACAAATAAGGAAGATAAAAAGAACCCCTCATGCCCCTCCTCCCCAACCTGGCTGGTCATCCCGCAGGCCTGGGGATCACAAGCTCTGCATTCTTTAGAGAACTGAAGCAGAGTAGACCTTCCGCAGAACAAAGGGTTAACACAGCATAAACCACACAGCATCTGTCATACAAGCCACAGGTTTACTGTGTGGTTTACTCCTCAAAGGAGAGCAAGTAGTCAGAGGAGCCCTACAGAATCATGGATCCTAGGTGGCAGAGAATAGACAAATCTATGTAGATACAGAAAGACAGAGTCTGCCAAGCCAGTATAGAAAGCAGCTGCCTCCCAAACGTACTCACACCTGTGACTACCAGCTCAGAAAGCCCAAGCCCTCTCATCAGATGCCTAAAGGAAAGACTAAGAGGTCAAATAACAAAAACACAGACATTATGGCTCCACCAGAAAGCCCAGACAAATACTCTAATACAGCAGAATCACAGCAAAATAACCTCAAAACTATGCTTATACAGTTATTTGAGAATTATAAAGAGGAAATTAATAGATCCTTCCAAAAATTCCAGGAAAACACAAACGAATAGAGGCCATCCAGGAGAAAACAAAAAACCACAAGCAAATGGGTGAAAGAATTAAAACAGTTCAAGACATGAAAACAGAAATAGACAATATTTAAAAATCACAAATTGAGAAAAACCGTGAAATGGAACAATTAACGAAGGAAGCAGGAATCCAAAAGAAAAGTATAACCAACAGAATCCAACATATGGAGGAGATAATCTCAGGTGCTGAAGATACAATAGAAGAAACTGATACATCTCTCAAAGAAAATACTAAAACAGAAAAGTATGTGACACAAAGCATCTAAGAAATCAAAGATACCATGAGAAGGCATAACCTCAGGATTATAGAAATAGATGAAAAGGAGGACGCAAAGTCCAAAAGACCAGAAAATATCTTCAAGCAAATCGTAGACTATTTCCCCAACCTAAAGAAACAGATGTCCTTGAACATACTAGAGGCCTACAGAACACCAAATATGCTATACCAGAAAAGAAATTCCTCCTACCACATAATAATCAAAACACTAAATCTGCAGAATAAAGAAAATATCTTAAAGGCAGCAAGGGGAGAAGGCCAAATAACATATAAAGGCAGATCCATCAGAACTACACCTGACTTTTCAACAGAGACCATGAAAGCCAGAAGGGCCTGGGCTGAGGTCATCCAGACACTAAGAGACCACAGTTGCCAACCCTGGCTACTATATCCAGCAAAACTTTGAATCACCATAGATGGAGAAAACAAGATATTCCATGACAAAACCAAATTTAAACAGTATCTAAACACCAACAAAAAAGAGTAAAAAGAAACTTCATCACAGTGAAGTCAACTACATGCAAGAAAATGCAGTATACAGATAATCTCACATCAGTAAAACCAAAACAGACACTACCACACACAATCACCACTAACTCCAGAATCTAAGGGTACAATAATCATTGGTCACTAATATATCTCAATACCAATGGCCTCAATTCCCCAGTAAAAAGACACAGCCTAACAAAATGGATGCAAAAACAAGATCCGTTGATCTGCTGCAGTCAAGAAACACATGTCAGCAACAAAAGTTAGACGTTACCTGAGAGTAAAGGGCTAGAAAAAGATTTTCCAAGCAAATGTACTCAGGAAGCAAGTGGGAGTAGCCATTCTAATATATGATAAAGTAGACTTTCAACTAAAATTGATCACAAAGATAAAGAAGAACACTTTGTTCTAATCAACAGAAAAATCCAACAAGGGGCTATTACGATCCTGAATATCTATGCCCCAAATATTAGGACACTTGTATTTGTAAAACAAATAATTTTAAAGTTTAAATCACTCATCAACCCCAACACAGTAATAGTGAGAGACCTCAACACCCCACTCTTACCAATGGACAGATCCTCAAGGCAGAAATTAAATATAGAAATAATCAAACTAACAGAGATCATGAATCAAATGGACCTAACAGACATCCACAGAACTTTTTTTACACAAACAGAAAATAATATACCTTCTTCTCCATGACACATGGAACCTTCTTCTCCATGACACACGGAACCTTCTCCAGAATAGATCATATAATTGGTCACAAAACAAGCCTCAACAGATACAAAAAATTCAAATAATCCCCTGCATCTCACCAGACCACCATGGCCTAAAGCTGAGCATCAACAACAATAGAATTAACAAAAAGCCTATAAACCCATGGAAACAGAACAATGTTCTACTCAATGGCATCCGGGTCAGGGATGAAATAAAAAAAGAAATTAGGCAGATCCTCAAGATGGCAGTGCCCAGCAAGCACTGTATCTGATCTACTGCACAGAGACCAGGGACTTGAATGGGGAGCCGCAGACTGTTAAATCCAGAGAACTTTAGGTGAGTTGGGTCCCAAACATCACAGACCACCGTCACGCCTGGCCCCAAGTCAAGTATCAGTCCACGGAGGCCCTGAACCCACTCTCCGGACGCTCTATGGAACCCACTTGCGGGCTGCAGCTGGAAGATAAAGCCTGAATTCAGTGTGCAGGTCGGTACTGGAGCCCCTGGCCTGTAGAAGTTACAGGGAAACAGGGGAAGCTGCCCTTAGTCCCATCCACCTGCCCCACGCATATCTGCCGAGGACCCCATGCCACGTGGGAACACAGGCAACTGGGTCCACCTAGCTCGGATAGAGCACATGCAACCAACAGGACCAAACCGGGTCCAGATTGGAACAGAGCGCAGGATAGTGAGCTGCTTGGGCCCACCAGGCTCAGAAAGAGCAGCGCCCAGCTTGTGGCACCAAACCATGCTCACTTGGGAATAGAGCGAGGGATACTGAGCTGCTTGGGTACACCCAGATCACAGTGAGTGGCGTGCAGCCTCCAGTGCCAAACCAGGCACAATATGGAACAGAGCGCAAGGTACTGAGCTGCTTGGGTGCACCTAACTCAGAGACAGTGTGTGCAACCTGTAGCGCCAAACCAGGCCCCCTTTGAAACAGAGCGTGGGATACTGAGTTGTTTGGGTCCACCTAGCTCAGAGAGACTGTGTACCACCCATGGCGCCAAACCAGGCCCACTATGGAAGAGAGCGTAGGATACTGAGCTGCCTGGATTCACCTAGCACTCAGCGTGCAACTCCAAACCGTGCTCACGTTGGAACAGAGAGCATGGTACTGAACTGCGTGGGTCCGCATAGTTCAAAGAGGGCAGCGCCAATCCTGTAGCACAAAATCGTGCCCACGTTGGAATAGAGTGCAGGGTACTGAGCTGCTTAGGTCCACCTAGCTCAGAGAGAGTGTGTGCAATGTGTAGCACCAAACCAGGACAACTTTGGAACAGAGCACAGGGTACTGAGTTGCTTCAGACCACCTAGCTCAGAGAGAGTGGCGCCCAGCCTGTGGCGCCACCCGTGCCCACATTGGAACAGAGCGCAGGGTACTGAGCTGGTTGGGTCCACCTATCTCAGACAGAATGCGCGCAACCCATCGGATCAAACCAGGCCCACTTTGGAACAGAGTGTGGGATACTGAGCTGCTTGGGTCCACCTAGCTCAGAGAGAGCGGTGTGCAGACCCTGGCACCAAACCATGCCCACATTGGAACAGAGCACAGAGTACTGAGTTTCCTAGGTCCACCTGACTCAGAGAGAGTGCTCACAACCTGTGGCACCAAACCAGGCCCACTTTGGAATAGAGCGTGGGATATGGATTTGCTTGGATCCACATAGCACGCAGCCTGTGGCGCCAAGCCGTGCCCACATTGGAACACAGTGCAGAGTATTGAGCTGCTTGGGTCTGCCTAACTCAGAGACACTGCAGGCAACCTGTGGCACCAAACCAGGCCCACTATGGCACAGACTGCAGGTTACTGAGCTGCTTGGGTCCACATAACTCAGAGAGAGCAGCACGCAGCCTGCAGCACCAAACTGTGCCCACCTTCAAATATAGTGCAGGGTACTGAACTGCTTGGATCCACCTAGATCAGAGAGAGTGGCGCCCAGCCTGTGGCGCCAAATCGTGCCCACATTGGAACAGAGCGCAGGGTACTGAGCTGCTTGGGTCCACCTAGCTCAGAGAGAGAGGCTCGCAGCCTGTGGCCCCAAACTGTGCCCACATGGAACAGAACACAGAGTACTGAGCTGCTTGGGTCCACCTAGATCAGAGATAGCGTGACGCACGCAGCCTGCGGCGCCAAAGTGTGCCCACATTGTAACAGAGCGCAGTGTATTGAGCTGTTTGGGTCCACCTAGCTAAGAGATAGCGTCACCCAGCCTATGGCGCCAAACTGTGCCAACATTGGAACAGAGCGCAGGGCACTGAGCTGCTTGGGTTCGCCTACCTCAGAGCGAGTGCGCTCCACACGTGGCGCGAAATTGCGCCCACGTTCGAACAGACTGCAAGGTACTGAGCTGCTCGGGGCCACCTAGCTTAGAGAGAGTGGCGCCCAGCCTGCGGCGCCAAGCCGTGCCTACATTGCAACAGAGTGCAGGATACTGAGCTACTTGGGGCCGTCTAGCTCTGAGAGAGTGCACGCAACATGTGGCGCCAAACCAGGCCCACTTGGAACACAGCGTGGGATACTGAGCTGCTTGGATCCACCTAGAACACAGCCTGCGGCGCCACACAGTGCCCACATTGGAACAGAACGCAGGGTACTGAGCTGCTTGGGTCCACCTAGCTCAGAGAGAGCGGCGCGCAGCCTGTGGCACCAAACCATGCCCACATGGAACAGAGCACAGGGTACTGAGCTGCTTGTGTCCGCCTAGATCAGAGAGAATGCACGCAACCCGTGGTGCCAAACTGTGCCCACGTTGGAACAGAGTGCAGGGTCCAGAGCTGGTTGGGTCCACCTAGCTCAGAAAGAGCGTGGCACAGCCTGTGACACCAAACCGTGCCCATATTGGAACAGAGCACAGAGTATTGAGCTGCTTGGGTCCACCTAGCTGAGAGATAGCATCACCCAACCTGCAGTGCCAGACTGTGCCATCTTTAGAATAAAGCACAGGGTACTGAGTTGCTTCGGTCTGCCTAGCTTAAAGAGAGTGTCATCCAGCCTGTGGCACCAAACCTTGCCCACATTGGAACAAGGCGCAGGGTAATGAGCTGTTTGTGTCAGCCTAGCTCAGAGAGAGTACACACAACCCATGGCAACACACAAGGCCCACTTTGGAACAGACTGGGTTGCTGAGTGACTTGGGTCCAGACTGAGTGGTGTGCAGTCTATGGCACCAAACCGTGCCCACATTGGAACAGCCACAGGATATTGAGCTGCCTGGGTCCACCTAGGTCAAAGAGACTGCAAACTACCCATGGAACCAAACCAGGCCCACTTTGGAACACAGAGCGAGATACTGCGCTGCTTAGATCCACCTAGCGCACAGCCATTTGTAGCAAACCCTGCCCACATTGGCACATGGCACAGGGTACTGAACTGCTTGGGTCAACCTAGCTCAGAAAGAGTGCTCACAACCCACTGCTCCAAGCCATGCCCACATTGGAACAGAGCACAGGGTACTGTGCTCCTTGGGTCCACCAAGCTCAGAGAGAGCAGGATGCAGTCTGAAGCACCAAACCATGACCACATTGGAACAGAGCACACAGTATTGAGCTGCCTGGGTCCACCTAGCTCACACCATGTGTGAACAACCCGGGGAACCAAACCAGTTCCATTTTGGAACAAAGCGTGAGATACTGAGCTGCTTAGATCCACCTAGCACCAGCCTGTGGCGTGAAACCGTGACCACATTGGAACATAGCACAGGGTACTGAACTGCTTGGGTCAACCTAGCTCAGAGAAAGTGCTCGCAACCCGCTGTCCCAAACCGTGCCCATGTTGGAACAGAGCGCAGGGTACTGAGCTGCTTGGGTACACCAAGCTCAGAGACAGTGGTGCACAGCCTGTGGCACCAAACCGTGCCCATGTTGGAACAGAGCGCAGGGTACTGAGCTGCCAGGGTCCACCTAGCTCAGGGAGAGTGCTCACAACCTGTGGCTCCAAACCAGGCCCACTTTAGAACAGAGCATGAGATACTGAGCTGCATAGATCCACCTAGTGCGCAGCCTGCGGCACCAAACCATGCCCACATTGGAACATAGCCCAGGGTACTGAGCTGCTTGGGTCCACCTAGCTCAGAGAGAGTGTGTGCAACCCGTGGTGCCAAACCATGCCCATGATGCGACAGAGGACAGGGTATTGAGCAGCTTGGTTCCGCCTAGCTCAGAGAGAATGGCACACAGCCTGTGGCACCATCCATGCCTATGTTAGAACACAGCACAGCGTACTGAGCTGCTTGGGTCCGATTAGATGAGAGAGAGCGCTGCCTTACTTGTGGCATCAAACCATGCCCACGTTGGAACAGAGCGCAAGGGACTGAGCTGCTTGGGTCGGCCTAGCTCATAGAGAGCGGCACGCAGCCTGTTGCACCAAACTGTGACCACATTGGAACAGAGTACAGGGTACTGAGCTACTTGGGTTCATCTTACTTTGAGAGAGTGTGTGAAACCTGTGGCACTAAACCTGGCTTACTTTGGAACAGAGAGTGGCATACTGAGCTGCTTGGATCCACCTAGCACGTAGCCTGCAGCCCCAAACCATGCCCACATTGAAACAGAGTGCAGGGTACTGAGCTTCTTGGGTCCACATAGCCCAGAGAGAGTTCCTGCATCCTGTGTGGCCAAACCATGGCCACGTTGGAACAGAGTGCTGGATACTGAGCTTCTTGGGACCACCTAAGAGATAGCGGCACCCAGCCTGCGGCGCCAAACAATACCCACATTGGATCAGAGCGCAGGGTACTGAGCTGCTTGGGTCAATCTACCTCAGAAAGAGTAGTGCACAGCCTTCGGCGCCAAACTGTGTGCACATTGGAATAGAGTTCAGGGTATTGAGCTGCTTAGTTCCGCCTACCTCAGAGAGAGTGGCACCCTTCCTGCAGCACCAAACCTTGCCTACATTGGAACAAACCACAAAGTAATGAGCTGCTTAGGTCAGCCTAGCTAAGAGAGAGTGCACGGAACCCATGGAGACAAACAATACCCACTTTGAGACAGAGTGCAGGTTACTGAGCTGCTTGGGTCCACCTAGCTCAGAGAGAGCAGTGTACAGCCTGCAGCACCATACCGTGCCATGTTGAAACACAGTGCAGGATACGGAGTTGCTTGGGTCCAACTAGCTCAGAGAGAGCAGCGAGCAGCCTGCTGCACCAAATTTTGCCCACATTGGAACAGAGCACAGGGTACTGAGCTGCTTGGATCCTCCTAGCTCAGAGAGAGCGGCCCGCAGCCTGTGGGACCAAACCGTGCCTACATTGGAAAAGAGCGAAGGGTACTGAGCTGCTTGGGTCCATCTAGCACTGAGAGAGTGTGCACAACCTGTGGCGCCAAACCAGGCCCACTTTGGAACAGAGCACAGGGTACTGAGCTGCTGGTGTCCACCTAGCTCAGAGTGAGTGCTCCTAACCTGGGAGACAAACCAGGCCCACTTTGGAACAGAAAGAGTGTGCGCAACCCATAGTGCCCAACCAGGCCCACTTTGGAACAGAGCGTGTGATGCTGAGGTACTTGGGTCCACCTAGCTCGCAGCCTGAGGTGCCAAACCATGCCCATATTGGAACAGAGCGCAGGGGACTGAGCTGCTTGGGTCCACCTAGCTCAGAGAGAGTACGTGCAAACCATGGCAGCAAACCGTGGCCACTGGGTACAGAGTGCAGGGTTCTGAACTGTTGGGGTCCACCTAGGTCAGAGAGAGTGGTGCGCGGCCTGTGGCACCAAGCCGTGCCCACATTGGAATAGAGTGCAGGGTACTGAGCTGCTTGGGTCCACTTTGCTCAGAGAGACTGTGCCCAACCTGTGGCACCAAACCAGGTCCACTTTGGAACAGAGTACGGGTTACTGAGCTATTTGGGTTCACCTAGCTCAGAGAGAGTGCACTCAACCTGTGGCACCAAACAAGGCACACTTTGGAACAGAGCGTGGGATACTGAGCTGCTTGGATCCACCTAGCACACAGCCGGTGGCGCCAAACAGTGCCCACACTGGAACAAAGAACAACGTAGTGAGCTGCTTGGGTCCACCTATCTGAGAGAGAGTGGCTCCCAGCCTGTGGCGCCAAACCGTGCCCACATTGGAACAGAGCACAGGGTACTGAGCTGCTTGGGTCCACTTAGCTCAGAGAGAGCAGCAGGCACCCTGCGGCACCAAACTGTGCCCACATTGGAACAGTGTGCAGGGTACTGAGCTGCCTGGGTCCACCTAGTTCAGAGAGAGTGCACACAACCCATGGTACCAAACCAGGCCCACTTTGGAACAGAGCATGAGATACTGAGCTGTTTGGATCCACCTAGCACACAGCCTGTGGTGCCAAACTGTACACAAATTGGAACAGAGAGAGGGTACTGAGCTGCTTGTGTCCACCTAGCTCAGAGAGAGTGTGAACAACACAAGGTGCCAAACTATGCCCACATGTGAAAAGAGTGCAGGGAACTGAGCTGCTTGGGTCCACCTTGCTTAGAGAGAGAGCACGCAACCCAAGGTTCCAAACCGTGCACACGTTGGAACAGAGTGCAGGGTACTGAGCTGCTTGGGTCTGCCTAGCTCAGAGAGAGAGTCGCCCAGCCTGTGACACCATACCGTCCCCACATTGAAACAGAGCACAAGGAACTGAGCTGCTTGGGTCTGCCTAGCTCAGAGAGAGCGGAGTGCAGCCTGTGGTGCCAAACTGTGCCCACATTGAAACGGAGCACAGAGTACTGAGCTTCTTGCATCCGCCAACTCAGAGAGAGTGGCGCGCACAGCCACATCAAAATGAGGCCACGTTAGAACATAGTGCAGGGTACAGAGCTGCTTGGGTCCACCTAGCTCAGAGAGAGCAGGGTGCAACCAGCAGTACCAATCTGTGCCCACATTGGAACAGAGCACAGGGTACTGAGCGGCTTGGATCCGCCTACCTCAGAGAGAATGCTTGCAACCCATGGCACCAAACCATGCCCACGTTGGAATAGAGCGCAGGGTACTGAGCTACTTTGGTCCACCTAACTCATAGAGAGCTGCGCACAGCCTTAGGCACCAGACCTTGCCCACATTGCAACAGAGCGCAGGGCACTGAGCTGCTTGGGTCCACCTAGCTCAGAGAGAGTGTGGGCAACCCGTGGCGCCAAACTGTGCTCACGGTGGAACAGAGTGCAGGTTACTGAGCTGCTTGGGTCCACATAGCTCAGAGAGCTTTGTGCAGCCTGTAGTACCAACCCGTGCTCACATTGGAACAGAGTGCAGGGTAATGAGCTATCTGGGTCCATCTTGCTCTCAGTGAATGTTTGCAACCTGTTGAGGCAAACCAGGCTTACTTTGAAACAAAGTGTGGGATACTGAGCTGCTTGGACCCAGCTAGCACACAGCCTGTGGTGCCAAACTGTGCCCACATTGGAACAGAGCACAGGGTACTGAGCTCCTTGGGTCTACCAAGCATGAGACAGTGCGTGCAACCCATGGCGCCAAACCATGCCCATGTTCTAACACAGCCCAGGGTACTGAGCTGCTTCAGTCCGCCTTGCTCAGAGACCAGTGCACAGCCTGTGGCGCCAAACCATGCCCACATTTGAATAGAGTGCAGTGTACTGAGCTGCTTCATTCTGCCTAGCTCAGAGAGAGTGGCGCCCAGCCTGCGGCACCAAACCTTGCCCACATTGGAACAAAGCACAGGGTAATGGCTGCTTAAGACAGCCTAGCTCAGAGAGAGTTTGTACAACCCGTGGCCACAAATAAGGCCCACTTTGGAACAGAGTGCAGGTTACTGAGCTGCTTGGGTCCATCTAGCTCAGAGAGAGTGGCTCCCAGCATGCAGCAACAAACCATGCCCACATTGTAACAGAGCACAGGGTACTGAGCTGCTTGGGTTTGCCTAGCTCAGAGAAAGTGGTGTGCAGCCTGTAGCTCCAAACTATGCCCATGTTAGAACAGAGTGCAAGGTACTGAGCTTCTTGGGTCCACCTAGTTCAAAGAATGGTGCCCAGCTTGCAGTCATTGCCAAACCGTGCCCACATTGGAACAGAGTGCAGGGTACTGAGCTGCTTGGTTCCACCTAACTCAGAGCGAGTGCGTGCAACCCATGCCGCCAAACCAGGCCCACTTAGAAACAGTGTGGGTTACTGAACTGCTTGGGTCCACCTAGCTCAGAGATTGTGGTGTGTAGCCTGTGGCACCAAACCCTAACCACATTGGAACAGAGCACAGGGTACTGAGCTACTTGGGTCCTCCTAGCTCAGAGAGAGCACGCGCAACCCGTGGCACCAAACCAGGCCCACTTAGGAAGAGAGTGTGGCTTACTGAGCTCCTTGGGTCTATCTAGCTCTGAGAGAGCAGTGCACAGACAGTGGGGCCAAACCAGGCCCACATTGGAACAGAGCGCAGGATACTGGGCTGTTTGAATCCAACTAGTTCAGAGAGACCAGCGCAGAGCCCGCTGGGGGCCAAACTGGTGTCACATTGGAACAAAGTGCAGGGGGCAGAGCCTGCAGATCCAAACATTTAGAAGCTAGCACGGACACTACTCACAGCCCCAGGAGGATCTCCCACCCTCTCAGGAAAAGCTGGACACCCCAGAGGTGTCTATACACTAGTCTAAAATGCGCATATAGCTCAGTGGGTCTGAGCCAGGCAAGGTCTGGACTACAGATCCCTGGGAAGTGCAGGCAACTGAGAACATCTTGCCCAACCAAAGCTTGCCAGCCTTGATTTGAGACCCCCCATAACAGCTGGCCTGAATCACAACACTAATGTGAAAGGAACCAGTCAGAAGCCTACCTCTGCTGAGCCAGCCCAGAGCCTAAGGTGTAGAGCAAAGTCTCCAGGAGTGGACCCTAGGTCACCTGCCTGTGTCAGGGGGAAAACTCCCTGATCCCCACAGGCAAGAGCATGCGACCATTCACCAACTATCCACTCTCAACCAGTGAAGGTCACCAGAAGCTACTTCCCAACATCAGAGACACTAAAATGACAAAAGGACAGTGAAAGAATGCAAACAAAAACCAAAACAGTTTGGAATCTCCAGATCCCAGCAATCCCAATGCAAGCAACCCAGAGAACCCAAAAACAATCGAAATACAAGAAAATGACCTCAAGTCCTTAGTAAGGAAGATGATAAGGGAAGAAATGAATACAATCTGTAAACAACTGCGGGAGGAGGCAACCAAGCAGGTGGAGGACATAAAAGAGTCATATAAAAAGGCACTGGAAGAATTTCAAGAAAATACAAACAGATAGATGAAGAAAATCAATAAAATGCTTCAAGATCTGAGGACGAAAACAGAATCTATGATAAAGGAACACACAAAAGAAAAACGTGACAAAGAGACCATAGAGAAGAAAGCAACCAACAAAGAGATGGCCTTCTCAAACAGAATCCAGGAAATGGAGGAACGGATTTTGGGACTTGAAGATACAATTGTAGAACTTGAAACAACCATCAAAGAAAATGTTAAATCAGAAAAGTTCCTGACATGGAACATCCAAGAAATCAAGAACACCATGAAAAGAAGAAACCTGAGAATAATAGGCATTGAGGAAAGAAAATATGCCCGACTCCATGGCCCAGAAAATATCTTCAACCAAATCATAGAAGAAAAATTTCTGTTTCTGAAGAAGGAGATGCATATGAACATACAAGGGGCCTACAGAACACCAAATAGAATAGACTAGAAAAGAAAATCTTCCTGCCACCTAATAATAAAAACACAAAATGTACAGGCCAAAGAAAAAATATTAAAAGCTCCAAGGGAAAAAGCAGAGTAAAATACAATGGCAAACCTATCAGAATTACACCTGACTTTTCAGCTGAGACCATGAAAGCCAGAAAGGCCTGGACAGAGGTCCTGCAAACCCTAAGAGACCACAGATGCCAGGCTACACTACTGTACCTACCTGGCAAAACTACCAATAACCGTCGATGGAGAAAACAAAATTTTCCATGACAAGAACAAATTCAAACAATACCTATCCACAAATCCAGCATTACAGAAGCTACTAGAAGGAAAACTCCACTACACAGGAATGAGTTACAACCAACACTACACAGGAAATAGATAACTACACCATCACAAAATCACAACCTCACAAACTCTCAACTGTAACAAACAACAAAATGAAGGGACTTAACAGTCACTGGTCATTAATATCTCTCAACATCAATGGTCTCAATTCTCCAATAAAAAGACACAGACTAATAGAACGGATGCATAAACAAGACCCAACAGTCTTCTGCATCCAAGAAACACATCTCACCAACAAGGACAGACATTACCTCAGGATAAAAGGCTGGTGTAGCCATCCTAATAGCTAATAAAATAGACTTTCAACCAAAATTAATCAAAAGGGACGAGGAAGGACACTTCATACTCATCAAGGGTAAAATCAACAAAGATGACATCACAATTCTGAACATCTATGCTCTGAATACAAGGGCAACCACATTTGTAAAATAACTATTAACAAAGCTTAAACCACTCATTGGTCCCAACCCATTAATAGTGGGTAACACTCCACTTTCACTGAAGGACAGGTCATTGAAACAGAAGCTAAACTGAGAAATAACATCACTAACCAATGCCATGAATCAAATGGATCTAACAGATGTGTCCAGAACTTTCCACCCAAACACAAAAGACTATACTTTCTTCTCAGCACTTCATGGAACCTTCTCCAAAATTGATCACATAGTAGGTCACAAAGCAAGCCTCAACAGATACAAGAAGAATGAAATAATACCTTGTATCTTATCAGATCACCATGGTGTAAAGCTGGACTACAACAACAACAGAAATAACAAAAAGCCTACTCACACATGGAAACTATACAACTCTCTACTAAATGACACCAGGGTCAGGGAATAAATAAAGGGAGAAATAAAAGACTTCCTGAAATTCAATGAAAATGATGGAACAACATACCCAAATTTGTGGGACACGTTGAAAGAGGTGCTAAGAGGAAAATTCATAGCACTAAGTGCCTTTAAAAAGAAATTGGAAACATCCCACATAAGCAACTTAACAACACATCTGGAAGCCCTAGAAAAGAAAAAATCAGAAACACCCAAAAGGAGTAGACGTCTGGAAATAATCAAACTCAGGGCTGAAATCAATAAATTAGAAACAAAAAGAACAATTCAAAGAATACAAAACCAGGAGCTGGTTCTTTGAGAAAATTAACAAAATAAACAAACCATTAGCCAAACTAACTAAAAGGCACAGGAACAGTATTCAAATCAACAAATTCAGAAATGAAAAGGGAGACACAACAACAGACACCAAAGAAATACAAAGAACCATAAGATCCTACTTTAAAGGCATATATGCCACAAAATTTGAAAATCTAACATAAATGGACAATTTTCTTGATCAATTCCATTTGCCAAAATTGAATCAAGATCAGATAAACAAATTAAATAGGCCTATTTCTCCTATAGAATAGAAACAATTTGATAGTCTCCCAACCAAAAAAAGCCCAGGGTCAGATGGTTTCAGTGCAGAATTCTATCAGACCTTCAAAGAGGAGCTAATACCGATACTCTTCAAGCTATTACAAAAGATAGAAATGGATGGAACATTATCAAATTCTTTCTATGAGGCCATAGTCACATTGATACCTAAACCTCATAAAGACCCAACAAAAAAAAAGAACTTCAGACCAATTTCTCTTATGAACATAGACGCAAAGCTACTCAATAAAGTACTCGCAAAACAAATACAAGAATATATCAAAGATATCATTCATCATGACCAAGTAGGCTTCATTCCAGGCATGCAGGGATGGTTCAATATATGGAAATCCATCAATGTAATCCACGGTGTAAACAAATAAAGAAAAAAATCACATGATCATCTTCTTAGATGCAGAAAGAGCATTTGACAAAATCCAACACCCATTCATGTTTAAAGTGTTGGAGAGATCGAGGATCTCTAAACATAATGAAGGCTATGTACAGCAAGCCAATAGCCAACACCAAATTAAATGGAGAGATACTCAAGGAAATTCCTCTAAAATCGAGGACCAGAAAAGGCTTCCCACTATCTCCATATCTCTTCAATATATTCCTTGAAGTCCTAGCCAGAGCAATAAGACATCAAAAGGAGATCAAGGGGATCCAAATGGAAAAGGAGGAAGTCAAATTATCCCTATTTGCAGATGATATGATAGTGTACATAAGGGAACCCCAAAATTCCACCAGAGAACTCTTTTGGCTGATAAACACATTCAGCAAATTGGCTGGTTACAAAATTAACTTTAAAAAATCAGTAGCCTTCCTACTGATGTGCGATGTTTCCAATTTCTTTTTAAAGGCACTTAGTGCTATGAATTTTCCTCTTAGCACTGCTTTCAACGTATCCCACAAATTTGGGTATGTTGTTCCTTCATTTTCATTGAATTTCAGCAACTCCTTGATTTCTTCCTTTATTTCTTCCCTGACCCAGGTGTCATTTAGCAGGGAGTTGTTTAGTTTCCACGTACGTGTAGGCTTTTTGTTATTTCTGTTGTTGTTGAATTGCAGCCTAAGAGCATGGTGATCTGATAGGATACAAGGTATTATTTCAATCCTCTTGTATCTATTGAGGCTTGCTTTGTGACCTACAATGTGATCAATTTTGGAGAGGGTTCCGTGGGGTGCAGAGAAGAAGGTATATTCTTTCTTGTTTGGGTGAAAGTTTCTATAGATATCTGTTAGATCCATTTGACCCATGGCATTGGTTAATCATGTTTCTTGGCTTAGTTTCTGTTCCAATGACTTATCCTTCAGTGAGAGTGGGGTGTTGAAGTCTCCCACTATTATTGTGTGGGGATCGATGTGTGGTTTAAGCTTTTTTAGCAGATCTTTTACAAATGTGGGTGCCCTTGTATTGGGAGCATAGATGTTCAGAATTGTGATGTCATCTTGGTTGACTTTACCTTTGATGAGTATGAAGTGTCCTTCCTCATCCCTTTTGATTAATTTTGGTTGAAAGTCTATTTTGTTCGATACTAAAATGGCTATGCCTGCTTGCTTCTTGTGACCATTTGCTTGGAATATTTTTTCCAACCTTTTACCCTGAGGTAATGCCTATCATTATGGGTGAGATGTGTTTCTTGAATGCAGAAGAATGTTGGATCTTGTTTATGCACCCATTCAGTTAGTCTGTGTTTTTCTATTGGAGAATTGAGACCATTGATGTTGAGAGATATTAATGACCAGTGACTGTTCAGAGTCTTAATTTTGATGTTGTTTCCAGTCGAGTGTTTGCGTAGTTGTGTTTTTGCCATGGGATAGTTGTCTATTTCCTGAGTAATTTGGTTGTAGCTTGAGCCTTTGGGATGGAGTTTTCCTTCTAGTACCTTCTGTAAAGCTGGATTTGAGGATAGGTACTGTTTGAATTTGTTTTTGTCATGGAATATTTTGTTTTCTCCATCAATGGTTATTGATAGTTTTGCTGGGTAAAGTAGTCTGGCCTGGCATCTATGGTCTCTTAGGGTGTGCAGCATCTCTGTCTAGGCCCTTCTGGCTTTTATGGTCTCTGCTGAGAAGTCGGGTGTAATTCTGATAGGTTTGCCATTAAATGTTATTTGGCCCTTTTCCCTTGCAGCTTTTAATATTTTTCTTTCTTCTGTATGTTTTGTGTTTTGATTATTATGTGACAGGCAGTTTTTGTTTTCTGGTCAATTCTATTTGGTGCTCTGTAGGCCTCTTGTATGTTCATAGGCATCTCTTTCTTTAGATTGGGGAAATTTTCTTCTATGATTTTGTTGAGAATAGTTTCTGGGCTTTGGAGTCTGATATCTTCTCTTTCTTCAATGCCTATTATCGTCAAATTTCTTATTTTCATGGTGTCCTTAATTTCTTGGATGTTTTGTGTCATGAGGTTTCCAGATTTGGCATTTTCTTTAATGGTTGCTTCAAGATCTGTGATTGTATCATCTAGACCTGAGATTCGTTCTTCCATCTCTTGGATTCTGTTAGAAAAGCTCACCTCTGTGTTGCTCGCCTTCTTCTCTGAGTTCTCACGTTCTCGTTTTTCTTCTGTCTGTGTGTTTATCATTGAATCCATTTTCGTCTTCAGATCTTGAACTGATTTTTTGATTTCTTTCATCCGGTTGTTTGCATTTTCCTGAAATTTTTCCAGTTCCACTCTATGTGCTTCTTTTTTGTCTCTCACCTGTTTGGCTGTGTCCTCCTGCATTTGATTACAAATTTTATTTGTTTCCTCCATTAATATCCTCATTACTAAGGATTTGAGGTCATTTTCTTGTATTTCCGTTGTATTTGAGTTCTCTAGGTTGTTTACTTTAGGATAGTTGGAAACTGGAGAAGCCATGTTGTTTTTGGGGTTTTTGCATATGCTTTTACGCTGTCTTTTAGACATCTTGGTGTCTTTGTTTTTGTTGGGTAGCTTCCAAGGTTGGATGGAGGGAATCTGATGATAGATTCACTTGTTTTCTCACAATTTCCACAGGCTGGAAGCTCTGATACTTCACTGGTGTGTATGTTAGGAGGTTAGCCCTGTCGTTTTGGTCTCTCACAGCCAGTGATCCTCAGCTCCCCTGTGCTGTGGGTCCTGCAATCGTTCTGGGTCTCTGAATGAGCGTTGGGTCAGGCCAAGGTATCCACAGCCTTCTGGGTTCCCTGCCAAGTCCAGCCATGGACACTGGGTCCGAACCCCACGCCGAGCTCAGCTAGATTCTCAGGGCCTGAACTGTCTGCCGAGCTCAGCTAGGGATTCTGGGCACAAAATGCACACAGGGTCCAGCCAGAATTTTCGGGGGCTGGGACTGCGCACCAAGCTCAACTAGGGGCTTTTGGCCCAAAGTGTGTGCTGTGGTCAGTTATTGACTCAGGGCCTGAACTGTCTGCCAAGCTCAGCCAGGAATTCTGGATTCAAACTGCACACTGTGTCCAACCAGAGTCTTAGAGCCGGGACTGTGCCAAAAGCTCCGCTACAGTCTCTGGGCCTAATCTGTATGCCAAGCACAGTTAGGGACTCAGGCCCCAAACTGTACACCGAGCTCCACCCGAGTCTCTGGGGCGGAAATTGTGCACCAAGCTCAGCCAGGGACTCTGGACTCACACTGCACGCTGAATTCAGCCCGGGACTCCAGACCTATATTGCATGGATAGTCCAGCCAGAGTCTTGGAGCCGCCAAGCCTGTGTGCACAGCTCAACTAGAGTCTCTGGGCCCAATCTGCCCGGCAAGTCCAGCTAGGGCCTCTGGGCTGAATCTGCGTGCTGACCTCAGCCTGTGTTAGCGCCCCAGAACTGCCCGCTGAGCTGTGCTAGTGTCTTGGGCAGAACTGATCATTGATGTGAGCTAGTGCCTCTGGTTGAGCTGAGTGCTCCACCCAGCCTGCGTCACAGCTGGAGAACTGCAGCTGCGCTGAGCTGGTGCCTAGGTTGGAATTGAGAGCTCCGCCCAGCCTGTGTCACAGCAGGGGAGCTGTGGCTGAGTTGAGCTAATGCCTAGGGCAGAATTGCTTGCTGCGCTGAGACAGTGTCTCCACGGCACTACGCACTGAGCTGAACTTGGGACTCTAGGGCTGAACTGTCCGCCGAGTCCAGTTTGGGTCACAAGGCACCATGTGACCCAAATCCTGTCGACAGTCCCCTCTCCCACAGCAACTCCCACCGGTCACCACACTAATCGCCTCCCCAGGAAGGCTCAGAGCTGCAAACCTCAGCCACTGCCACTGCCACTGCTGACGCTGTTGCTGCTGGTGCCACCGCTGTTGCTGCTGCCTCTGCCGCTGCTGCTTCGATCCAAGAAAATCCTCATTCCTCCCATGTGCAGGGGCACACTGGTCCTCCGCACCCTGATCCCTCCAAACCATGGAGCACTCCCACTGCCGTGGTGTGGTGACCTTGCTGTCCCAGGCTCAGAAATCTGTGAAATTCCCTGAATTGTTCACTGGAGCCTCCAAACACGGTCCACACTGCTCGCCGCCATCTTGGATCCCTCATATGCCAATCTTTGTTGTTGTTGTTGTTTGTTTGTTTTTGTTTTTGTTTCTTTGAGACACAGAGTTTTGTATACATAAGGTTATTGTCTAATTTAAATTCTAACGTCCTGTGTAAATGTTGGGTAAGCTCTGCTCTCCAATTGTGTTTCTGTTATGTTAATAAAGCAGCTTACAGCCAATCAATGAGCAGGGGAAAGAATTAAGCTGGACGTTCTGCCAACCAGGGGAGGAGGAAGCAGGAGAGGAAGCAGGGGGTTCAGCCCCAGATAGAGGTCCAAGGAATGTCAGGCAGGAGGAAGGATCTGAAGCTAAGGAAAGTACAAAGTGCAAGTATCTCTAGGATGTTTTCAGGGAGTCAGACAAAAATAGAATAGAAGGTTAAGTACAGACTTAAACTGCTCAAGATGGTGTTGTGAAGCACTGTATTATAAAAAGTCTCAATTAATTGTGTGATAGCCAAATTAAGAGATGAGCTAAGTGAAACAAACACAGTCTAATATAAATAACTTCGACACAGTTCCTCTGGGTAGTCTTGGCCATCTGAGACTCATTTTGTAGACCAGAGTGGCTCAAAATCACAGGGATCTGCCTGCCTCTGCCTCCCCTAGTGCTGGGATTACAGGCATGCACCACCATGCCTGGCTCATATGCCAATCTTAATACCCCTCTCTCCTTCTACTCTCCTGCCACAATTGAGGGGTGAGAGGAGGAATGGGTGGAGTAGGTGTGTTGTTTAATTCCCTCTCTTATATTTTAGGAAAGAGAATTAAGGGAATCTGAGAAAAAAGAAGAAAAATAACAATGCTAGTATCTAGAGTGACCATATCCACTTAGTATTAAGCTTGGGACTCTAGGAGGTGCCAGGAGACAGTATTAATGATTCTTTCAGAACAGGCACAGACTGGAACTATCCTGGAAAGGCAAGATGAATGGTCACCTAAGTAAGAATGTGCACTGCTGTATATTGATAGACAGCATTTAGTAACACATGTGAAAGTCTGTGACATCATGGAGAATCAGCAAAGATAATTTTTTTCTTTGAATGATTGAGCATTTACTATTTTAAAAAAATTAAAACTTTCAAACAAATATGATAATAGCAAAAAGTGTATAGGTACTATCACTTTTAAACATTTAATTACCTTTCCAGTTCAATTGGTCATCATGTTTCCACTTTTGCCCTTGGGGAAGGGCCTCTTCAACCCTCAAGGAGAAAAGGAAATATCTTTTCCCTTCAATGGTATGAATATTTTAAGTAGACAGAGTAAAAAATATCTTTCAAGCTTCAATAAAAGAGCTACTCAACTAACCAGGCTCCCTTTATATCCTGGTCATCATTAAAAATTAATCTACTAATTTCACCTTGCAAGTAATATTAGAAAAAGCACTACCCTTCTTTACAAAATATACGTGTGTGTGTGTGTGTGTGTGTGTGTGTGTGTGTGTGTGTGTGTGTAAAAGCAAGATCAAATTGGACCAGGACTTCTAAATTAAAAGAATATAAATGCTGGAGAGATGTTCAGTAGGTAAATTACTTACCACTCAAACATGAGAACATGGATTTAATTCCCAGCACTTAAGTTAAAAGCCCAGCATGGTAGCATGTGCTTATGACCCAGAACTGGCCAGGCAAAAACATGGCAATCCCTGGAGCTTAAAAAAAAAAAAGTAGGTAGCCTATCTTAATTAACAAGCTATAGGTCACAGGGAGAAACCTCAAAAACAGAGGAGGTGGGGAGATAAGAGGTAGATGGTGACAGGGAACAGTACTTGAGATTGACTTCTAAATTCCTGCAAACACACACACACACACATACATACACACACACACACACACACACACACACACACATATATATATACACAGAATACAAGTTTTAACAATAAAAAATATTTAAATGCATTTGGATATTTTATAAAGGGAAAAATGTGCAACCATAAAAAGCGACCTTCTAGAGTTACTTTGGCACAAAAGATGATAATGTGATGTTTAAAATCAAGGTACCAAAAATAATTGCATCATGTCACATATGTTTGTAATGAAAAAATCACCCTTCATTTTCAGGAGGAATCAAGCACTAGATTTAAAAGCAGGACATTTTTTTAATCAAGCGTTTATCCTTCTTCCCTATTCAAGCTATGCCTTCAGGCATACAAAGGTACTTAAGGGAAATTTACTTTAAAAAAACATTCTAGGGAGGATACAAGGGATGGGATAACAATTGAGATGTAATATGAATAAATTAATAATAAATAAATAAAGATATTATAGATGATATTTTACAGAAATATTTATATAATAAAATAGATATGATAATTTTGTTAAATATGCACCACACACCAGGTCTGATATAAGATATATTGTAGAACCATGGGCGATAACCAAGGAGAAAGGCTGCCCCCGGGAGATAGAAACAGACAAGCAGAAGGAGAGAGAGAAATGGGCAAGAGAGTAAAAGAAAAAGTAAGAGAGCTACAAGGTGGCAGGCTGGACCCTGTTTCAGCAGCTCATCAGTGCTGGTCAGAGACCACATGCATGGCCCAAGCAGACATGGTCACCTGATATTATGATCTTTAAGTACATGTGAGAGGGGAGAGTGCTGATAGAGGATCCCACCCACAGGAAAAGCTCCGAGCTGTAGTCAGCAAGAAGGTTCAACCATACCCAGTGGAGAATGTGATTGGTGGTTCCTCCACTTCAAAAAGTGCAGCAAAGTGCTAGACAGTCAACAGTCAATCCCTTTACTCTGACTGAAAGGGGAACTCACCAATCAATCTGACGTTGCATGTGGTAGTGTAGCCATTGAGTTGTAGGAAAGTGAGTCTACAAGCAGGAGGATCAAAATAGGATTCCAGAGGCATGAACAATGGACCAACAAGCTGCTGCCATGGCATGGCCACCAGAAGAGCCTTCCCGGGTTTCAGCACCAAATGTTAAGTATGTGCCACACAAAATGTATTGTTATGCCCAGACTGCTAGATTCCCAAAGACTACCAGGAGTCCAAAGCCATGTGTAAAAGCAAGGAGCCTTTATTCAAGCTTAAGTTCAAGGGCTCTCAAACCTCACCCATGTAGTGCATCAATAATGAGAGCCCTGAACCATCATTAGGCAGGTTACAGCAAGGAACTGGAGTTTCCAGTTTGGTAGTTACAGGATTGGTTGACATTTAGCAAGCTTGGGTTGGCGAAAGGGGGTTGGTTGAGCCTGACCACAAAATGTTTAAGCAATCTATCTATGACATCTGGGGACATTAGGTATTTGATTGGTTCTAGCCTAGGGTGGTTCCTTCCTGGAAAAGTTTGTGGGCTTTTTTCCAACAACAGAGGTGAACTTAGGGACAGTCTGAAGATTGTGCCTGCTGACAAAATGGAATCACATTAACTAGGACTCTTCACACACCCCAATTAATTAAAACTGTCCCCTATGGATATGACCAGAGGCCAGCCAGTCTTATCTGGGCCACCCTTCAGTCAAGGCTTTCCTCTCAAATGACTCTAGGCTGTGTTAAGTTGATAATTAAAGCTGACCAGAGCAGCAAATCTCTATAGGAGAGAAAGATCTTTAACACAAAGATCCTTCTGATACCTAATTAACAGTCTGTCTTATTTGCTCACATGTCCACTGATGAGGTTTCTCCAATTGTCCTGTGATTGTTGTTATTATTTTACTTGACTCCAGATGGAGACACACCTGTAACTGGTTCCCTTAGTTAACACAGCTATTATTTCTTCTGATCTAGTTCAGGCCTTTCAGGGCCCCACTGTGGTTCAATAATAAAGAAGCAGAGACATCTGTATAGTTTAAGGCTATTGGCCTTTATACTGGGATGGCCTCTCTGCTAGCTTCTAACTTACCCCTGCTTCTCTGACATTGCAATCTTCCCTGTGGCTCTCACTGCTCCATCTTATCTACACTTCTGTCCTTGTACCCCTGCTAAATCTGCCAGCTCTTAATTTATCAAAAGCCACCTTCCTTCCTTATATTTAAAAAAAAAAAAAGCTATTAGCACAGTGGGAGTGGTTCTACAGTTTGCACATTCTGAGTCCATCAGTAGCAGGATTGTGCCCAGTCCATATTTTAGTTGTCTTTTGGTCAGATGGAGGGCAATGCGATCTTTTGTGACCTCCCCCATAGCAGCTTGCTTTTTAACATGATAATCTCAGAGAATCCTTTTTCTGGAGAGAGAGAAGGGTCAGGTGAGCAACTCACAAATATTTACATATAGAAATAAGGCAAAGGGCCATAGAAATTACAGTACCAATTATCCTCCCAGCACTTGGTGCTGCAGGCACAGTGATGAACAATCAAAATTACGGGGCCACACCTACATAGCCATTTAATACAGTGTTTGTAGGTGTAGGTCATCCCAGCGCTGGTCCATAGACACTTTGTGTCTGCAATTTTACTCCTCTGGGGTTTCTTTATTGAAATTCTATGGTCTGTTCTATAGCATGTCTGGGCTTGGCTTGCTGATTGCTCCCCTGTGGTGCAGTTGATAATGTCCCTCTTCCTTGTAGTTCTTGTAAACTGCTTAGATCTAAAAGTTTGATGGTGTTCAGGTTCTGTTTCCACTAATCAAGTCTGTTTCATAAATGGCTGTGTCTTCACTCCCAAGGAACCCCCAAGTGTCTTGTTTCTTTAATGTCAAATATATGACCTACATATATTTTCCATCACTAGGCATTAAATGTGGACTGGAGGGATGTTAAGAGTCCCTGCTGCTCCTGTCAAGGACCCAAGTCTGGTTTCCAGCACCCACATTGAGGCAGCACACAATCTTCTGTAACTCCAGCTCCAGGGGAACTGATGCATTGTTGTGGCTTCCTCCAGCACCAGCATTCACATGTACATATCACCCCACCTCACACAACTTATACCTAAAAGTAAAGTCATTATAAAAGTATAAAATGGCTCCTTGCTAAATTTGTTAGCATATAGTTGGCTGCCTCTAGGTTGTTCATTAACCAATGACATCATCATCTGCCACCGCCAGGTGGATGCCAGACTATAAAGGGGCTGACCTGCCACTTTGTCTCTCTCTTACTTTGTCTTTTACTCTCTTACTCTCTCCCTCTCTCTCTCTCCCTCTCTCTCTCTCTCTCTCTCTCTCTCTCTCTCTCTGCCTGTCTCTGTCCCCCTGGGGTGCCCTCCCCCCTTCCTTCTCTCCCATGCTTCTACAATAAATCCTCTATCATACTGATGAGCCCTAGCTAATGTGATTCCATTTTATCAGCAGGCAGCATCTTGAGCCTGTCACTAAGTTCACCTCTGTTGCTGGAAAACCACAAACTGTTCCAGGAAAAGAACCACCTGAGGCCTGAGCCAATCAGGGGATAGCAGGCAAGTACCTAACATCCCCGGATGGTATAGCTAGATTGGTTAAGCATTTCAAGGACAGGCTCGACCAATCCCCTAGCACCAACCCAAGCTTGCTAAATGTCAACCTGTAACTTCCACACTGGAAATTCCATGTAACCATGATAAAAACCCAGCCAAACAATGGGTTCTTGTTACTGATCCACTGCACCAGTGAGGTTTGAGGACCCTCGAGCTCAAGCTTGAATAAAGGCTCCTTCCCTTTGCATAGGGCTTTGGATTCCTGGTGGTCTTTGGAAATATAGCAATCTGGGCATAACATTAGATGGCCCAACCCACTGTGGGCAATGCATATTTCTGGAAAAGAGTCCTGGCTGTATAAAAAGTCTATTTGATCATGAGTAAGCAAGCCAGCCAGTAATTACCTTCCCTCAAGGATTTCTACTTCAACCCATTGCTTGAATTCTTGCCATGACTTCCATTAATGATGAACTGTGACATGGAAGTGTAAGCCAGATAAATCCTTCCCTCCTCAAAGTTGCAACAAAACCCAAACCAGAACATACTCTGAGATAATTTCTGATAAAATATTAGAATTGCTGGTAGGATTCACTTTAAAATAATATCAACTGAGTGTAAATCAGGGTACATGTATACCAAGAGTGGCCACAAAACAAAATCCAAGGTAGGATTTAATTTATTTCAGGGTACATCTGATTTTTAGGATAAAAAATAGGTTTGTTGGTTTGTTTCTTTGTTTGTTTGTTTGGTTTGGCTTTTTGAGACAGCCATGGCTGTCTTGGAATTTGCTTTATAGACCAGGCTGGCTCGAGCTCACAGAGATCTGTCTGACTCTGCCCCCTGAGTGCTGGGATTAAAGGACTATGCAATTACTGCCCCACTAAAAAATATTTTTTAAAGTGAAGCTATGGGAATTGGACAGCACATAGCTAAAGTAATCTTACCATGGAAGAGAGTGAAGGACACATCCACATACTTGTGAGGAAGCTTGGATAGGAAATAAGAATTAGGGATATTTCTACTCACATTTCTTCCCTGCTCACAGTTTTTAACAAGCAGGTATTGTTTGGTTATAGGCATCCCTGGGTCCCTACTTGCTGCAGGGCGTGATTGGCATACCCCACCCTGTACCCTGAGTTCCCTGCCCCAGGGGTGGGACTTCCCTTCTCCCATAGGATCTTCACTATATAATCCAGATACTCTGCATTTTTATTTCTCTCTCTCTCTCTCTCTCTCTCTCTCTCTCTCTCTCTCTCTCTCTCTCTCTCTCTCCCTCTGCTCTCTTCTTTCTTTCAATATCTCTCTTCTTTTCCTTCTTCTACTTCTCTCTCTCCTCTCTGCATGCACTTTCCTTTCTCCCTCCCCATGCATGGCAGCTGAGAGTTGTTCCAATAAACCTGCATTTATTTATATATAACTTCATCTTGCCATTAGCTCATTTCATTTTTTTTTTCAATCATGAATTTTCAGGAAAATCAAGGTAAGGGCTATCACTCAAGGGTAGAAAACTTCTTAGCATGGAAATACACTTAATTACTTTTTGAGACAGGGTTTCTCTACATAGTTCTGTATCTCCTGTATGTTCTGGAACTCACTGTAGAGACCAGGCTGGCCAGACCCACCTGTCTCCATATCAAAGGCGTGTGCCACAATGCCCAACTATGTCCAATCTAAGTACAATTGTTCCTCCTGGGAAGCTTGTGAGTGGAATTCTAAAGTTAAGCTGGTGGGTAAAGATTATTGCTTTGTTAATCTTTTCCTAGGGTTTGGGACTATAAGGCTCCTCACCTAGATAATATAACATCTGAGGTCTTGTCTCACAAACCTTTAAGTAATTAAAGTGGCATGTTTCACAGGTGTGACAGAAAAAAGGTATAAATGGACCAATTAACTATGGAGCACGAGTGTTTCATGGGTTACTGAGTAAATAATGTTATTTAACAAAGTAAAACTAGAATATGAAGTAAGTAAAATGACTGATCTGACCTTCTGAAATCTTATCTGTGGCTCATAAAGTGGGCAGATGGAGTGGTCCCTCCAACCAGGCTTCAGGCCTTGATGCCAGCATCAGCAAGGAGCAGAGTGCAGTTACAAGCAGAGGCTTCAAGGAACTGGACTTAATGTTTGAGTCTTGTGGAAAACTTTGGAAATAAGGAATAAAAATAATTTTTGGGTTGAACTTTTCGGGGGGTGAAAGTTGTTTGGGTGTTTGGTTTTGGTTTTGATTACTCTGATTTTTTTTTAGGTTAGCACAGAAATGATGGGTGTCATCATGGCACCTTTATACATATGTGTCATTATACCTTGTTCTCAATGGATCCCCTCCCCACTGCCCCTCTCCTAACTTTTTCCTCCTTTCTACAACATTTCTCGGAACATGTGGTCCATCACCCTGTCACTCAACCTTGTTATGATCTCTTCCTCCCTCTAGTGATCTCCTTTTTTAATTTCATGACCCACACACACAGACACATATATTCACACACAGAGGTATAGTCACATACACACATATATTGACACATATACCTAGGTTCCAAGAATGAGAGGAAAAAGTGACATTTATCTTTCAGCTCAACTGAACATGATGGTTTCCAGCTACATCTATTTTTCAGCAAATGTCATGGTTTAATTTTTCTTTGTGGTTCATAAAATTTCATTATAATATACCACATTTTTCTTTATTGGTTCATCTGTTGATGGACAGCTAAGCTGGCTCCATTGCTTGTCGGTTGTGAATAGAGCAGCAATGAACATTGCCTTAGTTACTTTTCTATTGTTGTGCTTAGATAACATGACCAAGGCAGCTTAGAAAGGGCACTTTATAGGGGCTTACAGTTTCAGCGTGTGAGCCCATGACCATCATGGCAGGGAACGTGGCAATAGGCAGTCAGGTGTGGCTCTAGAGCGGTAGATGAGAGCTTACATCTAATCCACAACCACAAGGCAGAGAGAGAATGCTAACTGGGACAGGCATGGGCTTTTGAAACTTCAAATTCCATCTCCAGTGACACATTTCCTCCAATAAGGCCACACTTCTTAATCCTTCTTAAATAGTTCCACCACCTTGGGAACAAGTATTCCAATATATGAGCCTATGGGAGGCATTCTCATTCAAACCATGATAAAAATGGATGAGCAAATATCTGTGTATTATTTTAACTTAAAATATTTCAGTTATTTACATAAGAGTATATATGCATGACTGGGTCATATGGAATTTGTAATTTTAATTTTTTTAGATACCTTTGCAATTATTTCCACTTCTATGTTTATATTCTCACCTGCATAAGATAAAAATTTAGTTGAAAGCTCTCTCACATGCTCCCTCTCTCTCTCTGTTCCTGTCTCTGTCTCTGTCTCTGTGTCTCTGTCTCTGTCTCTCTCTGTCTCTCTCTCTATCTCTATCTCTCTCTGTCTCTCTCTCTCTTCTCTTCTCTTCCCTTTCATTTCTGACAAAAAAAGAAAAAAGAAAATTAGGGAAGACAAGGGCTTATTTCTATTTACAATTCCAGCTTATGTCCATCACTGTGTCAAAGTCAGGGCAAGAACTTCAGGTAGTCTCATCACATCCATGATCAATATCACAAAGAAAGATTGTATACATGCTAATTTTATTGCTTTCTTGTGCTCAGTTCAATTTCTCCATCCTTTATAGGTCAGAAAGGACCGCCTACATAGAGGATGATGTCCATACTTGATTGAGTCTTCCTATATCAATTAACTTAATTAAGACAATCCATACAGATATTCCCACAGGTAAACCCAGTGGAAACAGTGCCTCACTGGTGGTACTGGAGCCTGAGGGAAATCCTTTCAAGGTTTCCAGATGAGAGTAGGGATATCAGAGTTCCTTCCTGGAGTTCTTAGTCTCATTAGTAGAACAATTTAAAAATTTAAACTCTGATTTAGGTCTCCTGGTGGGCTGTAAGCAAAAACATTCTTGGAAACTGAGCATGAAATCCGACTGTCTTAGATTAGGGGGATGAAACAGCTGCAAACATTAAAATGCCTTGGGAGCCAGGGCCTTTATGGTCTACCAGGAAGGGTATCTTGAGTGATAAAGATAGAGCACAGGAAATCCAAAAGGTGTATAGTTAAGGACTCAGCCTAAGCTTGGTATGAAACAGGCCTGGGGGTAGAGAGAAGGCTCAGCAACTAAGAGCAATTTCTGTTCTTGTAGAGGCAGCCATATGACAGTCAGGCAAGGAGATTTAGATAAAAAGTGTTATGGAGAAGCATTGTTTGAACACAAATAAGCTGTGTGAGGTGGCACATGCCTGTAATCCCAGCATTCAGAGAGGCAGAGGCAGGTGGGTTGCTGTGAGTTTGAAGTCAGCCTGGTCTACAAAGTGTACCCAGGACAGCCAAGGATACACAGAGAAACCCTGTATAAAAAGAAAAAAAAACCCAAAGGAAAAAAAGAACAGAAATAGAAAGAAAAAAAAAGATCAGAATAATTCAGAAAGGTAGGCAGTCTTACACAGCATGCCTGAAAGTTAACGTGCTAGGGGCAGGGATTATAGAAAGGAAAATACAGTCTCTCTCTTTTTTTTCCATTTTATTATTTTATTCATATTACATCTCGATTGTTAGCCCTTCCCGTTTCCTCCCATTCTTCCCTCCCTCCCACTTCCCCCCTTCTCCCCTCCCCTGCGTCTGTGATTGAGGGAGACCTCCTCCCCCTATATATGCTCTTAGAATATCGAGTCTCTTCTTGGTAACTTGCTATCCTTCCTCTGAGGGCCGCCAGGCCTCCCCATCCAGGGGACGTGGTCAGAAAAGGGGCACCAGAGTTCATGTGAGAGTCAGATCTTACTCTCCACTCAACGGTGGAGAATATCATGCTTGTCGGCTAGGTCTTGGAAGGGGTTCGAAGTTTAATGCCTATATTCTCCTTGGCTGGTGCCTTAGTTTGAGGAGGACCCCAGGACCCAGATCTGCCTGTCATAAAGTTCTTCTTGTAGGTTTCCAGGACCCTGTGGGTCCTACTATTTCCTTATTCTTCCATGTTACTCTCATCTAAAGTCTCAATAGGATGACCTCTCCTCTCACCCACTTTCTTGGTAAGTAAAGTTTTTCATGGTATGTATCCCTTGGACTAGTGTTTTGATATAAGTGAGTATATACCATTTGTCTCTTTTTGCTTCTGGGTGAACTCACTCATTATAATAATTTCTAGATCAATCCATTTGTCCACAAATTTCAGGAATTCCTTGTTTTTATTTTTTATTTTTTTTTAATATTTTTATTTAATTTTAATTTATGTGCATTGGTGTGAGGGTGTCAGATCTTGGAGTTACAGACAGTTGTGAGCTGCCATGTGGTTGCTGGGAATTGAACCTGGGACCTTTGGAAGAGCAGACAGTGCTCTTAACCACTGAGCCAACTCTCCAGCCCAATTCCTTGTTTTTAATAGCTGAGTAGTATTCCAACGTGTAAATGTACCACAGTTTCTTAGTCCATTCTTCTACTGAGGGACACTTAGGCTGTTTCCATGTTCTGGCTATTATGTATAAAGCAACTATGAACATGGTTGAGCATATGTCCCTGTTGTGTGATAGGGCATTTTCTGGGTATATTCCAAGGAGTGGGATAGCTGGGTCTTGAGGAAGCCCTATTCCCATTTTTCTGAGAAAACGCCAGATAGCTTTCCAAAGTGATTGTACTAGTTTGCATTCCCACCAGCAATGAACAATGGAATCGAATTGAAGACCCAGAGATGAATCCACACACATTTGCTCACTTGATTTTTGACAAAGATGCCAAATCCATTCAATGGAAAAATGATAGCATCTTCAACAAATGTTGCTGGTCTAACTGGATGTCTACATGTAGAAAAATGCAATTAGACTCTTACTTGTCACCATGCACAAAACTCAAGTCCAAGTGGATTAAAGACCTCAACTTAAAACCAGAGACATTAATTCAGTTAGAGGAAAAAGTGGGGAAAAGCCTGGGACACATAGGCACAGGAAACAACTTCCTGAACAGAACACCAACAGCCCAGGCCTTAATGTCAACAATTAATAAATGGGACCTCATGAGGCTGAGAAGCTTCTGTAAGGCAGGAGACACTGTCAGTAGAACTAAGCGACAGCCTACAGACTGGGAAAAGATTTTCACCAACCCTTCATCTGACAAAGGTTTAATATCCAAAATTTACAAAGAACTCAAGAAATTAAACACCACAAAACCAAACAACCCAATTGCGAAATGGGGCTTGGATCTTAACAGAGAATTCTCAGCAGAGGAATATCAAATGGCCAAGAAACACTTAAAGAAATGCTCGTCCTCGTTAGTCATCAGAGAAATGCAAATCAAAATGACACTGAGATTCTATCTTACACCTATCAGAATGTCTAAGATCAAAAACTCAAATGACACCACATGTTGGTGAAGATGTGGAGAGAGAGGAACACTCCTTCATTGCTGGTGGGAAAATACAGTCTCTCATTAAAGGGATAATTATTCCACCTACGTCTTTAACATAGCTTAAGGTGACCTGCCTTCAGTAGGGTGGTCTCTCGGCTAAGGGATTAGCCTAGTTAACTGAAGTGTCAGGTTTCTACCCAGGCTTGAGATTCTATTCTCTCGTCTAGTTTTTCCTTTATTGCCTTTAGTGCTGCTCTAACACTGAGACTCTCTGTCATATCCCCCCAATTCCCATAATCCATGTGATAACACAGGCAGAAAACACCTATCACCAAGGCAGGAAGAGGCTCCTGGTAGAATCTCAATCTCAGACTTTCAGTGTAGAGAACAGTGAGAAAATACATGTGTTATTTGTGCCACCCAGTCTGCACTGCCCCATTAGAATAGCTTTGAGGCTATCACCCATAATGCACACTGGTATATGTCTTTTTAGGCAGTTCTTTACATTTCTTCCTGTGTCATACAGCTTCTGTGTCTTCACTTACCAGAGTGAAAAAATTCCCTTTGCTTCTTTTCAGCCATTCTTGCTGAATGCTGCAGTCTTTCCAATCATGTTGTAGCCAAAATGTTCCCCCTAAGAAGTAGCCAATCAAATGGAGCTTTTGTGCAGTTTGGGTCCTACATAACACTGAGGAAACACGGCAAAGCACACACACACAGGGTCCTTCCTCTCTGGAGACTCATGTCACAATTGTGTTGTCAGAGTCTGCTGTCCCACTGGGCTTGGTGTCTTTATACAGAGCCTGACCCATCTGTTGCATGGTCTGTGTCACTCCATAGTCCAAGGCTGCATCTATGGGAAAAGATGGCAGTAACAGGTATAAGAACAGTTCTTATGCCTCCCAAAATTTCTCCTCACAGACTCAATCCTGGTTGCACCCACAGGTCACACTGCACATTCACTGTCCATTCCAGGACCTTAGCCTGGTCTAAATCTAGGATTCCTAGCACTGTCACCTTGTGTCTGGTGGTCATTCCCTACCAGGCTGGGAGGGAGTTAGTTTAAGGTCCCAGGAGTCATCAGCAGGGAAACCTTTTATGTCACCTGCTTCCTGACCACTGCTGGTAGAGAATCCCCAGGGACATTGGGAAAGAGGACTTTGTCTTTCAACTCCCCAATGTGTCCTCTCAGCCCAAGAAAGTTGCTAACAGTGTAGAGTCCAGAGGTCAATCTTGAATGTCTTCCTTTTATATTCTGAAACTAGTTCTCTATGAACCTAGGGCTCTCCAGCTCGGGGAAGCAAGCCTTGAGGAGACTCTGCCTCTGCCTCCCCAGTTCTGGGACTACAGATACATACCATCATGTTCAATTTTTACATAGGTGCTGGGGATTGAGCTCCCGCTCTCCTACGGTTCAGCAAGTACCTCATTATCTCCCTAGCCCCACAATATTTTTATAGAATAAAAACTCAGCAGTTCTGTCAGGGGGAAAGGAGTGACAGGATCCTCGTGGTCCCTCCTGGTACCGTCCAGGAGCAGCTCCTGCTGAGGCCTTCTCCACAAACACCACATCTGAGGGCCAAGGTTGAGGAGGACACATGTTCCTCTTCATGTGACCTCGGTTTAGGCATTTTATCAGGCTATGACAGGCAGGTCTCACTGGGCCTTTCACTTGTCTCGTGATAGCACACTTTGGCTGTGAACCACTGTGTGCCCTCTGCACCTGTAGGATGCTAGCCCTGAACTGAGACATACAGTATAGAAAAGAATGTGACTACAAGTACAATAGTTTGAGAATAAAACCCAAAATGTTTTAGTAGATTTGTGTTCAAGGTTGGTCTGGTTGCTGCTGAAAGAAACAGACTCACGTACCCCAAAGTGATGTTTGTAACCTTGCCTAAACATTTATTCCTGTTTGACCAATAAAAAGCCAACACACCTGGGAAAATGGAAAAGGCATGGCTCAGGTCTGCAGGCTTTGAGGACAGAGAGGATATTGGGAAGACAGCAGAGAAATATATGAAGGAAGGAGGTCACCGCCATGGAATAGGTGGAGAAAGAAGCACATGGCAGGCATGGATGGAGGATTTGGCCCAGATGATGAATATTAGCAAGTATTTTGGATTATGGGTGGGAGCTACATCAACAGAAATTATTAGACGCAGATGTCAAGGGGTAGGAGAGAGATATGGGAGGTAGTTTATGGGATTAGTATCTGCCCTGCCCCAAACAAAGCAATGCTATTTTAAAACATAACAGATATCTGTGTTTCTATTGATTGATAGCGGGTTAGAAAATACTACCATAATAATTACAGGGCTAATAATAAACATTTATTAGAGCATACCTTTAAATTAACAGCAACTTATTTGTCTGGATTCGGACCAAAAATTTTATACTTGCTAAAATGATGGAACGAAGAGTTGGATAGAAGTTGAGGTCTGAAGAGCCATGGAAGCATGGGCCCTCATCTTGCTCTAGGTAGCAAGATGAGTTAGTGCCATGTCACAGAGACCTCAGGCACACTGAGCAAGAGGCTTTGAAGGGTTGCTGTGGCCCTTTTGAAATGTAACTGTTCCTGGGAGTGATGATGCTAACAAAACCCATCCTATCACCCGGTACAGGACAATGGTTAAGAAGACAAGACCTAGGGACAGATTTGGGAATTTGAATCTTTTTTTAGTACAAGAACTTTTTATTAATTTTTTTTATTTTTTACATATAGATTTATGTTATTACACATATGTACAATAAGCTACCTACAGCAAGAAGAACCATGAAACAATCAGGAATTATCTAAACGTTACATTCTTAGTGTTTTGGCTATTTGTATTTGGCAGCCTTGAAGAGAACCTCTTTCCTATCTTGGTGAGTCTAAAATTCTGAATGTAAATCAGTATCTATCATATCTCATCATTATCAACTTAAAATGTCTATCTAGACCTAAAAATATCTTAACCTCTAAACAACTAAGCTTAATTGTGAAACTAAGCTATCTGGTCTTCAACCGCATCAGAGACTTGAGAAGGAATAAAATTAATTACCTGAGTATACAGGTGGTGCAGGTTAGCAGCTTTCCAAATGAGAAGATGACAGAGACAGTTTGCTACCTGAGCAGTCACCCAAAACTCTCTATAACATTAGAGCATCATCTTCAGCCTTCTGGCCCAATATATGTGACAGACATATTTGTGAGGCAGGAACTATTGAGGACTTGTTTACCCTATCTTGGCAAAGTTTGGCTGTCAACTCTGCCTGCATCCAAGCTTGTCTTTTTTTTTAAGGTGGTACAATACCGCAAATTAGAGTAGAAATATATATAATGCGTATGAATAATAATCTTAAATTTGAATTCTATACCACTGTATCTAAAATTAAACTTATTTTGCATCTATATACAAAATTCTATACCAGTGAACTAAAAATAACCTTGTAAGTAACAATTGAGGCATTAAGTTCAGGAGTAGATTTACTAATCTGCTTTCTGTTCTTTCTTCCCTATATATTTCTATATTCCCCCTCCTTTGTTTTCAACTCCTATCTCCAAACCTAAGAATTGAAGATAAAGGAAAAGAGAGATGTCCCTATGTCCAGCCTTGTTTTCTTTCTAAATAAGACCAATAATAACTTATAACCAACTCCCATTGAAAATAACCCTCTAGAGCCCAAGAAAGCAACCAAAAACCTATCCTATCTCCCTTAAAGGAAATGGGGTGCCATTCTCTTAAGGTTTCTTCTGGATGATTTGTGATGAATAATTTCTTTGTGGGGGCCCAAATAAAATTGGGGAAATGGTTAAAAGTTAGGAATAGCATTTGTGGTCTAGTTTCTGAATGTTGAGAAATTCCAGGCTTAATTAGAGTCTTATGTGGGACAGTCTGAAATGCTGGACCAATTGGGATTGGAAGTTTTCTTTGAAAGTGTCCTGGGAGGTGTCTTGTTCTGATGAGGAACAGCAACTAAAACACTTGGTGCTGGAACATGAGGGATGCAGGATGTCAGTGCCTAGTATGCTGAGAGGAATGAACCCTTTCAGGTTTAGTCCAATGTCTGTGTCTGGTTCTTTTTGTTCTGAAAACATAATTTCTCACAAGCATTACACAGTCCTAAAATTATAAAGGTATAAGGTGTGCATGATGCACAGAACAATTAAGGCTGGTTCTCTGCTCTTTCTATGAGCAGAAAAAAGACGTCTGTAAATCTTC